>NW_022280089.1:385147-575009 GCF_004355925.1 Anarrhichthys ocellatus | reverse complement strand
AAAAAAAGTCTTGGAAGATTTTTTTCTATAAACTACAATTTTTGAGAAGAAAATTGGTTGGTATATTACTAGAAACTATTGAAACATGTTGCTGCAGAGCACAACAATGTCATAGCAATGTCAATAAATTCCTCAAGTCTTTCGCATTTAGATTTGGTGAACCCTGCAGAAAGCCCAGGTCTAACATGAGACGTGTTCATGAAGTGCAGCGGTTAGCTCGTGATACTGTACTGCCAGCGAAACGGAGGCTGTGGCAGAAACACAACAAGGTTTTGTTTATTTCATCATGTCTATTTGAATTTTCAGAGCATCTTGTGAATTTCCCCGCCTCCATCTGATCTCTAAATGAGCATCAAACTACTGAGAGCTCTGTTAGCACCATGACAGACGACACTGTTGTTTAATGTTTACGTAACAAACGGGCCGATCATGTGCAAAACCAGCAGATTCTCAATTATGATGCTGATCACATACTGAATAAACATATCCTTTCTTCACCTTTGTGTGTTGTGTAGTTTCAAAGAGAACGTCCCTTCGGTGCTGATGTAACTGAGGGAGCGTGAAGAATGACAGATGACCTGCTTTGCAGATCAGCCACACTCGGTTCTACTGCTGTCTTTAAACCAAGTTGAATTAAAAATTGTTTTCAAAAAGACACATTACCACGATTACACTGATATGGTTTCTTATTTGCAATAATCTCATTGGCATCTATTATTTTTTACATTTCTTATTGGGGACTTTTTGTTTTGGTCGTCATCTTTAAAATACACACACAGTTCACTTAAAGAGATGCTTCATTGGTACCCAGCTCAGTCGGCTAGAACATAACTGCACCTTGCTGTCTCCATTGGTCCATGCTGTGCTTCCCGCCATCTGTCAGACTAATTTATATATTCTACATACTTTTATGTTTTGTACTTCTGACATGGATGTTTTTAGTGTCTAACAATGCAGTATAATCTGGTCTCTATTTAACAATATTATCCCTCATGTATCTGCTTTGCATGTGTTGTTTTATGAGCCTCTGTGCTGCATGTCTTAAGAGTCCTGAATGATGTTTCTACTGGTGTTAACATTCTCTCTTCTTTTATAAAGGGGAAATGATGCACACATTTGTAGTTTTTTTACCGTATATTTAGTGTTCTTAGGGTGACCTTTTAACATCTGTCCAGGGACCACAAATGAAAAATAGCCTCTTGGCTAACTCTGGCACATTTACAGGAATGTTTCATTAATGTGCACTGTCCCTACCAAATAAGCAATTAAATAAAATTAAATATGTTTTGTTAAAGCTGATGTCCATCCCTATCAGGACAGCTGCATCCATTGTGTTCACTGATACAAGAAAGACATTAGAAGCGCGGTTTTTCTCATCGTCTTACCATTCACCACAACAAGATGGAGACGTCAAGGGTCGCTCTCCTTCTTTACTGTCACGTCTCCGTCTCCGGCCAGGATGGTCGAAATCTCTCCCTGCATGAAGGCCCAAGGCACGGAGGATCCGGCCAGGGGACAGCGCTCTCCGCTGGGGCAGTACACCTCCCCACCTTGACCTTGGCTGCGGATGAACCCACGGGTGCAGGGGAAGCAGAACTTGTGGTGCGGGACGGAGGGACACTGGACAAAGTGGGTGTCCTCCAAGCGCTCTCGGCAGAGGGTGCAGCAGAGCAGAGTGCCCTGAGTGTTGCTCGTGGACTCCCCGGCGTTGCTGCTCTGCCCCGCCGCGCTCAAGCCCTGCCCCAAGGCTGCCTGGGAGACTGAGGTGGATGCGGTGGAAGGGCTGCCACTGGTGGGGCGCCCGGCTGAGGAGGAGTGGGCTGTGGACATGCCGGGGCTATCTCTAGCCATCTGGCTGGAGCTCAGGCTGTCTGCGACTCCCATGAGTGCCGAGATGGGCGAGGGCTGGCTGTGTAAACGGGGCGGGCCTTCTTGTGGGGCGGCCATGCCAGGAAGCGGTTCCATGCCGGAGTAAGCACCTCGGGGCCAGGGCTCTCTCGCTGGGTGATCAGGCCTGCCTTCGCTCTCTCCATTCTCAGAGCCTGGGGAGGCCTTGCGGCGCCGAGTTGTGCTCTTCGCTGGTACAGAGCGTCCGGCGGTTGCCATAGGCAACCCTGCATCCAGCTGGGGCAGAACCTCTGGAATTGGGGGCTCTTTAAACATGCGCACACCATCGTTCAGCAGCTCAGACAGCCCGCGCCAGTCTCCCGTGCCCTGCCGCTTCTCGTATTCCACATAGCGTAGCCCAGAGTTAACCGCTTTACCTGCATCTTTGGCTGAGTCGCGGAACATCTGCCTGACCAGGTCCGGGACTCCCGAGAAGATCATCCCAGAGCCGGCGGGGTACTCCACAAACACCTTCAGCTCAAACTCCGGCGTTGTGCTGGTGTCAAAGGCTAGAACGCGGCCCATCAGATTGTGGTCTTTCCTGAAGCGCACGTTAAAGGGGACGCAGCTGCTCAAAGCTACGAGGACGTCCCGGACTGCTTTTGGACGGTTCGGCCAGCCTTCGACCCTGCTACGAGCCACCTCATTCAGTTCTGCCATCACTTCATTGTTCCTCCACATAGCGGGATCTATACCCACCAGAGCAGAGGTGCTAGCTCCCACGCCCAGGGACACAACCTGTCTTCTCCCAGTGTCACCCATTATGGGGCCAGCTGAGACAGCAATTGGTGTGGCCCCTGTCCTGGAGCCTGACAAGGGGGCTAAAAGCCCATGAGGGGCCGCTACTAACCCCTGAGCTATCAATGCATGGGATATGGTGCCATGGAGACTAGGAACTGCCCCAACTATAGCCCGACGTGTGTTTGGGCTCTGTCTGCTGCCCTCTGACAGGGACACATCTTCAGCTCTGTGCAGGCCATTGGGTAGGCGAGAAGACACCCCATACTCACCCCTCCCCCTATCCATACGCTCTCCATGCTGCCGCCCCGCTTCAAGGGGCCCAGCCGAGCTGGGTTTGCCCTGCTGAGGACCGGGGGACCGGCCGTCTAAAACTCCGTGCGTGCTCTTCAGTTGCCTAGCAGTTTCGATGAGGAGCTCTATTCTGTCTGCCCCGTCGTAGTTGACACATCCCCGGCACACGGCCTCACTGAACTCCCACAGCATGGCCCAGGGCATTTTGGGCAGATCACAGAGGTAGCACCATTGCCGTCTGGAGGAAGGCTGCGAGGCGGAGGACATGTTGTTTACAGGCCCTCGACCAAACTTTCTTCGGAGGCCTACACGTTACGGTCTGCGTTTGTCAACAATTCTTCAATTCTCAGACACCACCACGTTACGCGCCTCGCATTTTATGATGGAAATTAAACGAGTAAATGAGCTCAAAACGCAACCGTTAACGACGGCATTTAAAAGTTGGCGACGTCTTCTTTCTCGATTTGTTCGTGTCGGTCTGTGTGGAAGGAAGTAAAATGTTATAAGACACCGGAAACACCTACGCGACTGAGTATCAAGGCACAACGGGAGTTGTAGTTTTTTTCTTACACCACTTTATTTTCTCTAGCATTATTGTGAACAACACTACAACGTTGTACGATCTACGGAATAAAGGTTCATATGAATGCCGTTTATGTGATGAAACGAGAGATATAATGAGTTTTACATATAGTTAATATGAGGACAAAACCATCTGAGTTGCTGGAATATGCACTTCTAAATGAACTACAATGGTTTACGTAGTAAGCTAACGTTACCTGTGTCAAGTTAGAAACACTTTCCTATTCTTCACACCGTTTATGAAACGTTACTTGGTATGAACTGTTGGTTGGGATTCCGGAAGGTTGTGTGATTCTCACAGATGAAGCCCAGGCGATTAGTCTGAAGGCTTCAGATATATATATATATATATATTTTTTTTTTTTAAACTTTTTCCTACATGCGTCAGGTGAAATAATGGTCCTTCAGTGTTTTGACAAATTGTTTCATGTATGTATGCAACTTATCCATTTATTTTTGACTGTATGGAGAAATATAATGTTCCAAGGACACCAGAAATATAGGCTATGCATACAGCCGACTCAACACTAAATAAAGTGTGGTCTACAGTTTAAAAAAACAAGTATATTACATATACACTGTATATACTTAGCTCAAGTGTAATTTGGATGTTCTGCAAATAACATGCTTGTATAATTAAAACATATTTAGGTGAATAAGTAAATAGGGCAATTGTTTTTCTTTTCATTTTTAAACTGCTTTAATTCATCTAGCACTTTTGAATACAAACAGTGATACTGAAAATAATGCAGTGTAGGTCTGAGTGCATTATGCTACACAACCTGTGTGTATAGATGGGGCCTCTGCCTGATCCAGGCTACCTAATGCTGGTATGTGGAAACTGAAACGACTAACTTTTGGTTAATTGAGTTATTCCAGCCAAAGTTCTATTCACAGTATTGTTTACTACAAAAGGTGACAACTTGACGATGACATTTTGACAGTGGCTAAACAGATAACCAGCTCCTTCATCTTCGCCATCCTTTAATCTTCATGGTAATAATCCTTTATAGTCCAGGTATCGACATACAGAAGGCACCCTAACCACTTCAGGACAGGGATGTCAAAGAACTACGGCTGCTTCTCTTTGTAAGAACTTGCCAATACATTTGTACCGTTTCTGAATAAATGATGAACGATACAACACAAATCATCTTTGTAGACGTGAACACTGGTTATATCAGCATTCACATCATGGTTACTGTTCACTTGATTTAAAAAACTAAAATAAAACTCAGGTCCACATTGAATTACTTCAGGGTAGTGTTTAGTTTTTTTTTTTTTTTGGTTTTTTTTAAACATTCTTCAAATCTAGTGTTGGGAACGTACAAAATAAAACTGATTGAAAAACATGACAAAAGTAAATACATCATACAAAATCATAGTTCAGGTAACATGTTTTAAAGCAAAGCAGTCTTTTTTGTCAATACTGGTCGAATGTTTTAATGGAGCGTGACAACAGAACTGTATAGAACACTCTATGCAAGACACGAAACATTACAAATGGTTTGTGGGGAGAGTGGTCAGTTGGCATGGTGTGTGGTTGAGAAACACAGCTTCAGTGTGTACGGGTAAGGCCCACCTGGAAGAGGAAAGAAAGAACGGAAACATGCATTATAAAGGTAAAGGACAATATGAAGGCTATAAAATGTACAGTATATTGTAAAACTACACGACCAGCAAAACAATGTCAACAATATGTTATTGTAAGGAGATGAGAACTTACTGGGATTTTTCATCTGGAAATGGTTAATCAGAGCTAGGGCTTCCATGGCATCATTGATGGATTCCCACTCCAGGAGGCCAGATGAACTTCGCTCACCTTTTGTACCACACAACATGACTGTTAGATTACTAAAATAAATAATACTCAACTGTGTATTCCTGTTTTTGAATTATTACACACATCTAACTACTACTACTCGCTTCTACTTCCCCTTTTTTAAATATATGAGACAGAACCTTCTGCAATATTATTAATTGGAAAGTCAAAGCGCATTTTAACAAAGCCAGTACATACTATAGGCATGGTTGTAACTCATAGCACTCACTCTTTCCGGTGAAAAGTTTCACACTTGTGGGGCTCTTGATTCCCAGATCTTCGCAGGCCTGGAAGGAAAAGACCAGTGTCAGTGGAAATTTGAGGCGGTGGTGTGTGTGAAACATCTGCACTTCACAGATGGAACCCCGGTGGCTTTTCTTACCTGGTTGAAAATCTCTGGAGCGATGTCGGGCTGTGCATTGAAGAAGTGTAGGACATTGCTGGGGTGCTGGATTCGGTTCTTGGCCGCCTGCTCTGGGGAGGTGAAGCGGTTGTTGCGGGATCCATGGAAATCTTTGAAGCTGCTTGTGTTGTCCTCCAACTGGTAGCACTGTCCTGGCACAATAGCCTGCTGCTTGGACACACTGCCAGGGGGAACGGTCAGAGGATGTCCATCTGTTTATCTAGCTCTGCATCTTTTATGTTTAATAGTCTATAGTCTCATGTTTTGTAATAGTTTGGACAGCTGCTCTTACCAAACGTTGAGTTTCTGTCCAAAGAGGAAGTTGTTGTTGAGGTGAGTGATGGCCCTGTCCACAGAGTAACAGTCACCCATCTCCACCATTGCTGCTCCAGGCTTACTCTTCATGAACTTAATCTGAAGGAAGAAAAATATCCAGCTGACACAAAAGGACAAAAAAAATAGCATGAATCTATTTCTGCGAATGGCGATTATTGTCATTGCCAATGAAGTCTATTCGTCTATTGAGGCCACGTCTTCAATTGACCTGTTTTGTTTAAGAGTCGTAAACATAAAGATATAAAATTCACTAGCTATTTACTGATATTTTGGCTGGAAAAAAATGATTTAAATTATGAATCAGTTAAAGATTAATTATACGCATATCACGTAGGTGTTCTAATCAACTCCAGCAATCACTAGCAATCAAACAAATTCATTACATATGCAGCCATGAATTTATGGTGTCTAATGACTAAATACCTCAGAGGGGTTGGGTTGGCAGTATTTCACTCACCCTCTCCACATTGCCGTAGAGGCAGAAGACGTTGAAGACCTTGTCGGCGTTGACCTTAGCGGGCTCGAGGCCATAAACCATAAGAACCGGGGAGTCGGCGTGAGGGCCATACTCAGGGGGTGGTGGTCCGTAACTAGGGCCGTAGCGCTGGCTGCCACGACCACGCCCGCCCATACCTGGCCCCCCGCGGTGGGGAGGAGGCGGGCCGTAGCTGTCCTCATTGTAGCTATGATAACCTCCTTGTGGGCCAGCTTATTTAGAGGAAAAAACAACATTTGAGGTACAGACACAGTCTTGGAGTTTGATCCATTCCTCTAAACAGCAGATCTATTTCCTCATGGGATAGTTACCATAATCAGGTGGGTGGTCTCCCAGAAGAGCCGGCTGCCTCTGGCGTTTGTTGGGATTGGCATTGGGATCTAAAACGGTCAAATAAAAGTTGCCTATAAAACAGCTTCCTTGTCAAAAACATCCAACAGGTGCCGTAGCCTACTAAGGGACATGGTTGTGGTTGACATGCAGCAGAGGAGGCTAATATCTTAAGTGTTCAAAAAAAAGTCAGCAGGCTCTATTTTGCTAATCTAATACGTGACATAATGGAGATTTTTTTCTAGCAGTGATTTTGAAAAGTAGCTTTCATCTTGTATCAGCCATCCCAGCACAAACACACACACACCTTGTGAATTGTTCCAATTGCCTTCACCATCAGCATCTGTGCAGGTACACATATACACATGTCAAATCCAAATAAAACATGAAAAAGTATAGATTTGGCAACACTGTATAAACATCCTATTACATGCAATAGAAAGATCCTAGTAGCAGATCAGAGAGTTCAGTTTGCATCAGTGCTATAAGCAGCAATATAAGCATGTTATTGAAAACTTAATTTAATTACAAATGATACGACAGACGTAGAATACCAGAAGTGAATTGACATCAGTTGTTTTGACTCGATTACATTGTGGAAGTATGAAAAAAATGACACCTGATTTGTAGATTGGGCTTAAAGTAATCAACAAAAAAGTAAGTGCTGGTATTTTCCATAATATTTGATGTAAAAAAGCTTCGTCCAACGAAACCCAAGGTGAACTCTCTGTGCACACAGCCACCCCTTTCATAGAGGCAACTTCCTGTAGTTTAGCAGATCGAGAATCTAGTCACGGCAATTCATTATGAAAACAGCATTTAATGTTCTCATTTAAAACAGTTAGAATTGATATTAACATTGAATTCATACTTGATTGTATACTATAATCAGCAGTATATATATATCAAAATATAGCTAGCTGTCAATCAGAAAATGTTTCTTCCGCATAACTATAGCTTGATGATGACTACACAGATTTATGAGGAGCATCAATAAGTATGAGCAAATTGAAAACAATGCTGAACCCATAAAAGTTTCTCATGATGCATTTCTACAAACATCTCAATTTACACTATTTTGGAAAACGCAACCCAAGTGAAGTATCATGAAGGAGAGATCCACACTACGCAGTGATGCACTCCAGCCGGTTGAGGCTACAGTGGCTTGTCAAACTTACTTTCTTAGTATTTCACATCCGTTAGGTGAAACAGGCTTTATATTTTGGCTACAGTTAGCTTATGACATCAAATCTATTTCACATCTGTTACGTAAAATAGATTTACTAACCCAAATACAACCTTAACTGTAACCCAAATATGAATCAGCAGAATAGTTATGACGTGCATAGACACTACAGGTACACACTGTGATACGAACACTAGCAGATTGTGTAAACGCCACAGACAGTGCACTGAATCCAGTGTTGGAAATTCACTTTTGTTGTCTGGTGGATTACAAAATCTACCAGCCACTCAACAGATTAGCGTTGTTTTTTGGCTGGTGGGTGAAGCACATCTAGTAGCCACTTGCACATTCTGTGAGCATTTGGTCGGTGACTGGTGCTAATTTCCAACCCTGACTGAAACGGATGTGGAGTTAATACTAAATCAGTGGTTGCTTATAGTGTAACCCTGGATTGCAGATTGCTAATTGAATGTGCAACTCAAGTCACACATCAATAAGCAACACATGGAGAGATCACTGGGAATAGTCACCAAATATTGGGACTTTAAGCACGACCTCCACAACCCATTCTGCATAGAATGTTGCATTATACATACAATTGGAATATAACAAACGTGGATATTTTTGTTCAACATATAGTGAACAGAAATAAAAATTAAAAAAACTCAACCTATCTTAATTCCATTATACCATTACTTGAACAGACAAAACCTAATGTGGTTATGTAATAATAATAATAATGTGTCACCACCAAATGTGACAGCACTAAGTGCTAACCGTGCTAAAAAAAATAAAAACCAGCACTAAAACCAAAATGCAGATCTGTAAAATAAAATCCTAACTTTGACCACTTAGCTTCTAGAGCTACAACACAGTGAAATCAAAATCAAACTTTTTTTTTTCCTAGATCAGAAGAATTTTCAATGCACCCCATGCATTCCCGTGGTAGTAATGAGTGTGGTAACCCGACATGAGGTAGTATTATAACGAGACAGAAAATAAATAAATACATTATAGAACTCAGAGCCAGTTTGTCGATTACATTACTTAAATCTGTTGCTTGCTGGTGTTGCTATGGGCCTTTACCATATTGTAGTATTAACATGATGGCTAAACAAGTCAACAACAGTCATGTTGTTTTAGTTTCACAATCATTTTCTACTTTTAACCATCCAATCAGATTATGAATTCATTCTGTCAAGTACTTACAGCACCACACATGGAGCATGGGACACAGTGGGCAGGTAGGGGGCAGTCTTCAGCAAGGATGCTACCTGCCAACCTCTTGACTCCAGCCTCAACTCATTTTCCTTCTCGAGTCTTTTCTTCCTTCTTCCCTTCCTTGTATCCCAACCACCAGAAAGAAAAGTACATCCACACATCCATGCTGGGTTTTGACTTGCTGCCGGTTTGTTTTGAGAGTTGCTATTCAAAGGGCTCATTTCCAGCTTACCGTGCTCTGACCACAAAGCAGGATATTTGCACCGTTTGAGAATGGGCTGTCTGTCCACAGACACACTGAGCCAAACCTGCATCACACGGGAGGCGTTAAAGGCATCAACTATGGGCCAGTGCAAAAAAAGGGAAAATGAAACAACGCAGAAACAACACAAGAACAGCACAGAGAGGAGGGGGGGAAATGGGGAAGAAGGTACAGGGGAAAAAACCAAAACACCAGAGTCCATAACTGTAGGAAGCTTTAGGAAAGGATTTTGAATCTGTTTGCCTCTGTGCTTGTATGCTTGATAGGTGTTTGATGCTTGTGTCTTCATAGGCCCCCCCGTGGATGTTTCTTCTCATGTGAAAAATGGACGCTCACGTGATGCTTGCTTATTTGGCTTAATAGCCGTCAGCCACTGGCAAAGTGAAAAAGGCATCTAGTGCTCGACAATAAGTCATCTGGAATATCTGCGTGACGATGTGCTGTCATGGCGGTTCAGCTGTGTGTTGCCGTGGATATTCGGCTCGTTGTGTTGTGTTCGCCCAAGGATGGTGGAGACGAGCGGTATTAGCATCTGAGAAAGGGAATGGCCTCTTTTGTTTGTTTACTGCCCCAGTGTGTGGTATCGTCTGTTCCCTGGTCGGGCTGAGTGTGTCTGAAAACTCCTCTGTTGCTCCCTGTGGTTGTGTTATGGCAGGCACATCCCAACGACCAACAGCCCTCATCATCAATGTGTTGTGACTCCTCGGGGGCTCTGCGGTTGAGATGTGCTGTACTGGCAGAGAGGTGGGGGTAGATGCTTATCAGTCTATCAACGTCAGTCTGTGGTGGATATGCGAGGTGTCTGTTCGCGTGGCCGTGGAAGTATTTCTGTCCCTCAAAACTGAAATGGTGGCTACTGACCACCACCAAAAGATAAAATGGACTCCCATGTCAGGTGGTGGAGGTAGGGGTGATGATGGACTTGGAATAAGGAAGTACTGAGTTGAGGTTGTGTTCCGGTATTTGTTGCCCCACTGTGTCCGATGTATGCCACAGAGCAGATTTACATTAGCTGTGGCTGTGGGTGCTGTTATGCTGTAGAAGCCGCTGTGTCTGCTTAGAGGTTGAAGTAAGCCTGTATGAGTTTGCACAGTGAGGACACAAGGAGTACCTCTCATAAGGCAGCACAAACTATAAGAAAGATGTCAAACACCTGTATAAGACTTGGAATGTACATGTTGTGGTCCTGGTACAAGAAAAACAACTACAATATTTAACAGTGATTGGCCAAAAACGAAAAAAAAAAAATCCTCAATACAGATACACTTAAGTGAAGTATTTGTCTGTAATCAGGTTTAAAACTTCAGCAAAATCGTATTGCTGACCACACAGAATCTAAGGCAAATGTAAATTGCATTATCATCTTCTCCATCCCATAGCCTGTAATCAGATTACTTAACAGTTTGCCTCGTTGCCTGGAGCAGTATCTTGTAATTTAACCAGTATTTCTGTCATTGTAGTATCACAAAGTGAGTGGCTCATTCATTTTCTCTCATGGAGGTTTCAGGCATGCGAGGAGCTTGGTTTTTAAGTTCATGATTTTTAAACAAATTGTTTTAGCATTACATCAACACAACACATATCCAATAACAAATGCTGTAACCCATACCTTTAAACAAAACAATGTTCACATTATCTGGTCTTTGCCAAAGTTCATCAGTGTGTCTTAAAACAAATTTGACACTACAAATATTGGTTTGAAAGCTGAACAATGTAGATGACGCTATGCAGCGTGTTCCTAATATACGTTGTACATTAAAAAGGTCCCATGAAATGTAGAATGTTCTTGTGTCCCAGATCTGTTGTTCAATGGTTGCATGCAAAACAGCAACACATTTAACCCATCATTTGCTAACTGTTATTTTTTTAAATAACTTATGTACGTATTCAAAATGATCCAGCCAATAAAACTGTAAACACAGCAGTTCCTGTCCCTGCTGATCGTAATGCTAACACTCACAACACAGTTAGGTGTTTAATCTACAACATCACGGTGTAACTGCGGTGATCGTTGTGTTTATGTTCCACCTACCCTCAAACCATTAAGTCCTACCCTCGTGCAGAAATACCTGTTCAATAAACCAAAGCCTGAGAAATGTTGAAGATCTCAGGAGTCGTTTCATGGGACCTTTAACCAGATGTGTACCGAATGGTCTCACGAGTCAACTCAGCTGGCTAGTGCAATGTCGAATATAAGCTATGATAAAATCTCCACTATGTTAACAACAGCTGTGATAGTCTCTGTAGTGTAGAGTAGGCAGGGCTGTGAGGGTGTGTAGCTGTGACATGCTCTGTAGGGAATGTGAACCTGCGAAAGGAATGGTGCGCCTACATATGCTACTGTGACGAGTGCGTAGGGCTTCTCACATGCATGAGCCTGTAATTAAGGTTGGCTGCCCTTGAGGTTGCTCCTCATGCCCTTACTTTGATCCTGCTGTGTGCAGAGAAAATGCATGAAAACTGTGAAAGGCATCGCGGGAATACTTTCTCTGACCACTGAGCTGAGTAGCGTGGTGAACGGTGGATGAAACCATTCACCTGTGATCAAAGGCAATAACCCCGGAGGCAGAGAGCCCTAACCATCCCATATAGTGGAATGAGAGGAAGAAAATAGGGGGAAGAAAGGGTCGGGGACTGTTACCTTGGCCACTGAGGTTGGGGTTTGTATAGTCCCACGTGTCCTGGTCGTTCTTGAAGACATTAAGACGTGCTGGCTGTGGATTGCATTACAAAAAATCAAAACCAGTGTCCTCTCACTAACATCTAATGTTAATTCAAAATGCACCATGGTTGATGAGAAATGGCCATACGCTCACCTTGGCATACTCAATCTTTAGAGTGCAGCAGCCAGAATAGATGTCTGCCCCATTCAGAGAGGCTTTGGCCCTCTGAGCACTTTGGACCGAGTCAAACGTGGCAGCAGTGAGTTAAGGTGAGGTGTGATTATATCAAGATTTCTGAGGGGCCTGGGTTAATAAAACATCAAGACAATGTACAATTATAGTGTGTCCAAATGTAAATGGCAATCATTGAAAAGGATATTCTACCATGGCCTGAACACCATTCTTTCTGAAGATGACGATCCTCTGTACAGGTCCACAGTTGTTACAGATGGTGTAGAGCACGTCCTGCGGAGGCACACAGAGAAGTTCATATAGTAGTCCTAATATAGTAAGCACACCTAACTCCACAGCATTCATATCACCGATAAAAAACATCACACATGACCAAACATAACAATATACTACTTGCTAATTGTTAGCCAAATAAAAAAAAGATTGATTTTCGATGTTTCTATAAAAATAATTTAGAGACGTCAAAAGACGGGAAATTCACGGTAATTAAGAAAAGTATAAATTATGAAGAAAAAAAGAAAAGATGCACATGCTGCTACAACCATGCTGATGCAGAATAATAGATATGTATGCTTCAATATGGCTTTACAATGATGGACTAATTGGCAGCAGTACCTCTAATCAAACAGTAGTTTTTCAGCACTTCGAATAAAATAATCAAATCCCTATATTTTTCATGAAGATAGACTCATAACTGACATTGAAAAACACGGTTCAATGTACAGTGATCTAACAAATTAGTTTGTAACCTTATAGTAACGTATCCTGTTCAACAGACTACTACATAAATAAGGATGTGACACAGTCACAAGGTTGTTTTGTATAATAAAGTTACCGTGGTGACGGGATAGATGGGGTTTATGACCGTGAGCAGCAGAACGTTGTTGACGCTCCGGGTGTCGTCTGAGTCCCCTGGCCGGGAGATCTTTTGGCTAGTGGAGTAATTGATGAAGGCGGGGTGGCCTGCAATGTAAACCTGGTTCTCTGCTGCATATGTGACAGCATTGCAGGAGCCATTCGTGTCCTCATACTCCACGAGGGCCTGCCGTTTCTTGGGCATCATAACAACAAAACTGTAAATAGATATTTCAAGAAGAAAATGATAAGATAGATTACCGAACCATGTTTCATTTAATAAAAGCATGAGTCACATAAATGTTTATTATTACTTAGTCGAACTTGCATTCACGCTGACTACGGTATGTCAATATATTTTCAAACGAGATATAGGGTAACACAACACCGTTATATCCATATAGTTTGACGTTACGATCAATAACCCGTTTCTTACGTAAAGCCACGCCAGTGTTAACATCTCGCTTCTCTCTGCACAACCACCCCCACTTTCCCTCTGCTAGCAAAACTTGGCCCACTCGCTTGCAACATGGAGGGAGACATACCACACTGCTGAAGGTCTGTTATTGTTGTTGAGAACTTGTGAATTTCTTTAATATACTGTGTTTTATATATATATCATTTAAATGTTTTGCAGTGGTGTATTTTCAACATAGAAAGAAACAACATTGTTGCATTTTATTTGTCACATGTGGCTTTAACTTACAAATGAACATTTAGCCCACTGAAAATACAGAAATATATATTCACTCGCCAGCCACTTTATTAGGCAAACCTGTTCAATTGCTTGTCAACACAAATAGCTAATCAGCCAATCACATGGCAGCAACTCAATGCATTTAGGCATCTAGATGCGGTGAAGACGACTTGCTGAAGTTCAAAGCGAGCATCAGAATGGGGAAGAACAGGGATTTAAGTGACTTTGAACGTGGCATGGTTGTTGGTGCCAGACGGGCTGGTCTGAGTATTTCAAAAACTGCTGATTTTCTGGGATTTTCACGCACAACCATCTCTAGGGTTTACAGAGAATGGTCCGAAAAAGAGAAAATATCCAGTGAGCGGCAGTTGTGTGGATGAAAATGCCTTGTTGATGTCAGAGGAGAATGGGCAGAGTGATTCAGGCTGCTGCTGGTGGTGTACTGGTGTGGGGGATATTTTCTTGGCACACTTTGGGCCCCTTTAGTACCAATTGAGCATTGTTTAAACGCCACGGCCTACCTGAGTATTGGTGCTGACCTTGTCCATCCCTTTATGACCACAGTGTACCCATCTTCTGATGGCTACTTCCAGCAGGATAATGCACCATGTCACAAAGCTCAAATCATGTCAAACTGGTTTCTTGAACATGACGATGAGTTCACTGTACTCCAATGGCCTCCACAGTCACCAGATCTCAATCCAATAGAGCACCTTTGGGATGTGGTGGAACGGGAGATTTGCATCATGGATGTGAAGCCGACAAATCTGAGCAACTGCGTGATGCTATCATTTCAATATGGAGCAAAATCTGTGAGGAATGTTTCCAACACCTTGTTGAATCTATGCTACGAAGAATTGAGGCAGTTCTGAAGGCAAAAGGGGTCCAACCCGGTACTAGCAAGGTGTACCTAATAAAGTGGCTGGTGAGTGTATAAAGCTTAACAATAATTAAAATATTAAATATGCTACTCTACATGGTAGTAACAGCTTGATAAGATGACAGTAGGTCAAGACTGTGTTGTCTGTGAGGTTATTATGAATGCAGACAAATGAGGTCCCATGAGACCTGAAACATGAGAATCACACCACTGAAGAACACAGTGAGCACGTTAAGCATACAGAGACTGTAGGTGCTCAGTTATTACCTGATGGCCCCAAACTCCTGCAGGGCCTCCACCAGGTCAGCCTCCATGATGCCGTCCACCAAGCCCCGGATGTGCACCACCGAGGAGGGTAGCGGTTTATGAGGGTCATCGTAGCTCTCCTGCAAACCAAACACACAACATGACGCTTGTAGGTTCATTACATATTTCTAATACTGGTGTGAAAGCGATGAAGCCGCAGACCACCGGTAGAGGTTGGTGACGTTGACGTTAGTTGGGCCTGAATAGCAGCCCAGGACAGTGAGTATAATAAAATAACCGTTATTGCGTTAGAGATTAACGTTACTAGTGAACGCTTATAGTTTACTATATCCTTTTATCAGTACATAAAATGGTAATTATATGTTGTGTAATAGCTATATAATATTAATTGGACAAACTCCGTCACCGCTTTAACGTTCTTCTATCCAAACCCGATATAACTACCGAACGTGGCTAGCTTCTTTATTCTAGCTAACCTAGATGTTAGCTTAGATAGCTGCTAGATAAGCACTACTTTGTCAAGCTAAATACCATTCTTAGAAAAGCAAAACCTAGCACATTCTAGCATAACAACACACTACCTACGACGGCCAGAGGAAAAGCCTCACCGTTGTCATTCCTCCGTCCTCCGTTTTCTGTCTTTTCGTTGCTCTGCCGCCTTCTCCGTAGTATCGGCCCGCAGCAGCAGCCATGTTGTCCTGTCCCCTGTGCCGGGTTAGTGCTGCATTCATGATTTGTGGGAAAAACGGAAGAGCGTTTTGGACATCTGAACCCCAAATTAGTATGTCTTTAAAAAAGCAACGACTCAATTTCCCATTGTTTATAGCTAGCTGGTTTCCGCTGGAAAATCACATTTTATTCTGTTGACAAATATTTAAATTAATATACATGTTGCACATGAATGCATCTCCTCCAATAGTAATCAAAGGTTGGGATCACAGCATGACTTTTTTTTTTTAATGAAAAATTTGTCCTCTTAAAACCTGACAACCACTGTGATATTTCAACTCGGTTGTTCATGTTCTAGAAATTTTATTGAATGCAGCAGACCGTCACACGCTACACATCTCCATCGATTTACCTGTCAATCAGGAGAGGAGGCGGGTTAAACCTTAACCATGGGTTACACATTTTGAACAGCCTCAGCGCAGAGGAACACTACTAACCTGTAATAAGCCTGTCATTGCATTGTATTTCAGAATTTTCCAGCTAGGTAAAACTAGGATGTTATTTTATGCATTCAAAAGTGACCCAGAATTCAATTCGTCACTGTATTGGCATAATTTACATTTATTCACCCGTGTCCTTGTTTTTTTGTATTTCCAAAGGACCATTTCAGCACAACACCCCTGCCAAATGTTGGTCCTTTAAATAGGAAGGAGAAAGAAAACTATTTCCACCTCTAGTATAGTTGACCTTGTATTACACAAACACATGAAAACTGGTTGCAGACAAGGAGGCTCTTGATGCAGGGGGATACTTGTTTTAGACCATCTCATCCTGCATGCTTTAATCATTAGACTGGCATCTCAGGTAGTGATTTTATCGTCTTATATCTCACCTGCATAAAAAGTGTTGCTGCATGGCTATGGTCCTTCACAAAAATGACTTGAATTGTATCTGAAGTCTGTTTTTGTTTTTTTCTGTCGTGCTTTTTCCATGTCAGCACACGTTGACATTTTCAGAAAGATTGCTACACCTTTAAAGAGTCCTGAATGTCTTCTTTTGCACTAATGAGAAAGTAATAATTCCATCCAATGGAGACACACAGTTAAAATTTCAATGTAATTATGACAGCTTGCAATAATTTACAATGCATTTTTGTTCATATCAGCTCAAAGACATTAAATTACAAAGACATTAAATAACACCATCGATAAATACACAGATAAGACTTCAGGGGTGAATGAATCATCACTTTCAAATAATCACACTCAATGGCAGATACTAGGTACATTTTTTTTCATACCACGGCTTATCATTGCCTGTGTAATTTTTTTGTAAATTATATGTTCCAATATAGGGTTATTGCATTTCTGATCGTTTACTATTATTAATAATTGCAGTGATATTCAACTCAGTAGGTGCATTAAGTTACACTAAACAATGCCTCGCGTCACATAACTCAACAGAGAAACACAATTTATCAGTGTGACATAATAACACAACAGTAGGTTATCTCCCAAGCTGTAGATTGTAACCGCAATGTGCTCAGTTCTTTATACCATGCCCGCAGGAAACTCTTCCGATTGGCTGGCAGGTCCATTCAACGTCGTACACCAGGACAACTCAAACACTTCCAGTGAACAGTTTTATTTCTATTGCTCTAAATCTGTGCGCACAAACTGGAGGTAACCATAGCAACAGCACTTTTTGCTTTGAGCAAATATACCTTATTATGGGTAAATGCTTACTGACAAACAAACATGGACAAGTGGCCATGGTATAAGCATGGCGATACACTCAGATGCGTCCTTACATTGCACATCTGTGTAAAAGCAGCTGTCAGTGTTTTTCTTATCTAATTACTAGGTCAGGCAGTCTACTCTGACCCAGCCTCTATTAGCGTGAGACCAAACTTGAAATCCAGGTTATGAACCATCGGGCATCACGCCAGAATCAAGCAAAATTCAGTGACTCCACAGAGTATGTGCTGACCTGCTTCGCTCTCCATCAAAAACAGTCACTGCATGTTATTTAGTCAAAAGATTCTACTGACTGGAACTGTCCTGCAGTGAGTGAGACATACAGATTTTTGCATGTGCAAGTCTGTCGTGTGTACAGTATAATTATATATACTGTATATAGATTTTTAAGAACCATGGCAGCAGTTTTTCAAGTGATAAGTCTTCTCAGTGGTAGTCACTGGAACAGAACTGCACAGGTGAATATCCTGGTGACGTGTGTTTGTTTTTTTATTGTGCAGTCATTACTCTCCCCAGCTGTGCGCTCTTAGAAGCCCTTTATATGGCAGTAGGCCTCCAAGCTGGCGAAGAGGATGTAGAGGAACCAGAGTCCGAAGAGGAACAGTGAAGTGAGGACTTTGGAGATCCGCGGGCCACCGAGTTCGCCGCCTATGGACGGCCTCCGGCGTAGCATCAGCACCCCCATGGCGAAGAAGGCAAAGATGGTGAAGAGTGTGACGGAGAAGGCCAGCGAGCCAGGGTCAACGCGGAAGACCTTACCTTTGACCTGCCAATATATGGCAGCAATGGACCAGGCCACCCCGATGCCCAAAAACACATTGACTGCGTTGCTTCCTGTCACGTTCCCCACACATGCATCCGCGTACTGGTCCTGCGTGGCAGCCACTTTACTAGCAAAGGTATCTGGGAAAAAATTAAGTGAGAAAATATTTCAATAGTTTAATCCAAAACTATATCCCTTCAGTGCTTCTAGCCATAGCTAAAACTTCTGGAATACTGAATTCTGGAAGAAAAAAAAATACCTCACTACTTACCAGGAAGTGAAGTCCCCAGAGCTACAAAGACCACGGCGGTGACGGTGTCCCTCAGGCCAACGGTGCAGCCAAAGTGGGAGGCTAGGTCTCCAATAATGGCTGTTAAGAAACCAATGACAGAGATCGACACTATGAAGCAAGCCCAGCCGTTCCAGTACTGTGTGGGTGGGACGCAGGCAAACAGAATCTTCCAGAAAGCGCACAATATGTGCATAAAATAGTCAAAGGAGCTGGGCATTCGCTGCTCCTGTCCCTCGTCCTCATCTCCATCACCTGTTTGAAGGAAACATAGTGAAGATCAATAAAACAAAGCTCACCATCCTAACACCTTCCTTTAAAGGAATAGTTTATTATTTTGAACGCAGCGAGACTTAGTCCAGCATATTACCGGCAGTGAAGCCACCACTTCTCAT
Organism: Anarrhichthys ocellatus; assembly: GCF_004355925.1. Classification (NCBI taxonomy): domain Eukaryota; kingdom Metazoa; phylum Chordata; class Actinopteri; order Perciformes; family Anarhichadidae; genus Anarrhichthys; species Anarrhichthys ocellatus. The sequence goes on along the minus strand of NW_022280089.1, from coordinate 556,025 downwards.
TCTACACTTCAGTTTTTGTACGGTTTACACAAATGAGACATGACATGTAAGTGAGCATTACATATGAACTGTTTCAAGTGTTTATGCTAAGCTAATCAGCTTCTGGCTGTAGTTTCATATTCAACGGACAGACAAATGGTAAATGGACTGTACTTGTAAAGCGCTTTAACACTACATGTCATCATTCACCCATTCACACCCATTCATACACTGATGGCTGGGGCTACCATGCAAGGTGCCACCTGCCCATCAGGACTAACTAACATTCACACCCATTCATACATCGCAGGCACAGCTATTTGGGGTTAAGTTTCTTGCCCAAGAACACATCGACATGGACTAGCGGAGCCGGGGATTGAACAGCCTATCATCTGATTAGAGAGCAATACCAACCCTGCTCGACCACTGAGCCACAGACAGAGAGTGGTACTAGTCAAAATGAATGAGGGTGTTTCCCAAAATGTTGTACTATTTTTTCAAATTGGTAAAGCACATGCTCCTTGTGAATGTCAAGCCAACAATTTGGGAGGAATAGTTCAGGGTAAATTCCTTCTCTATTCGTTGTTAGTAACATTGGCCATATTGTAAAAACGAGTCCTGTTCTGAACCGCATGTCGTCCTCGGCCAGCTAACTAAAACAGAAGAAGCCAACAGTTAGAAAATGTTAATTGTAAATGTTAATTGTAAACATTTATTCAAACGTGAAACCCTTTAATTTCACATTTAATATTAACCATCATTTTATTTTATTAAAAAAATATTTTGTATTATTGTATTTTATTGGGCCAGAGCACATTAATGAACATCAGGATGAAGTACAAGATGTAAACGTGCCGAAGTTATCAAAAATGCTCATTCACATCTGTAGTCCCTAGGCGGGGGAACAAAAACAGAGACATTACAGGTATAGTACGACATGTTCACATGAAGGTGGTTTTAAGAAAAAACAAACACATTAGCCACTGACCTGCACTGACTGTGACCGCTCCAATGAACTGCTCTCTCCACGAGTGAGTGCCAAGCACCACGGCCAGATTGGTGTCCCTCAGGAGTTTGTCCACTGTGTTCTGTTACAACACATGAAGCAATGAGACAAAGGCAGTCATAGCTCCTACTAATACACAGAGCAGATGGGTCGACAGGATTTGTTTTTACCTATCTTTACATAAGATAATTTTGTTTGTGGGGGTTAACAGCAGCAGAGAAAGGTTATTGTAAGCTTATTTCAGAGGCTCGTTGATGCAGACTAGCCTCAATGCGAGTTCCAAAACAAATATGGCAACATGGCACGTATGTATTAATGGCACGCCCACAAAACCACTGGCTTTACTGTTCTGCTGCAGAATTTGAATTTAACTCAGAATTAACCCACCCATAATTTCACACACCCACACACAACACACATGAATGAACACACATCTCAAATCAAGATGCATATAACACCTGAGAGAAGTCGAGAATGGAGAAAGGGTAGATATGAATATAGGATGTTTTTGTAATCAGCAGAGTATAATGAGAGTTTAATGAGAAAATGAGACGAGAAAACGTCTAATCAGTCCCATCACACACAGAATGCAGGCAGAAACTGTACCTGGTCTAGTACTCCATTGGGAGTCTGGTGAGTAAGAGGGTGTGAGTTGGTTAGTGAACTAAAACACAGATACTTAAAAAAGAACAACCCCCAATCCCTGAGGTGCTTATATTTGTTAAAGCTTTTAAAGGAAATGCCACTCAAATTAAGAATGTTTATATTGTAAGTTAACTCGTATGCCACGCCAAATGCCGATAGTGGCGCATTTCACAGAGAAACATGAGACATGCAGATGTAATAATATTACTTTAAAATAATTTATTTTCAAAAACAAATGAGCTCAGGATGCATATTTCCTAATAAAATATACTTGTCTGTCCATTGTATTCATTGATCTATTCGTCAGTTATTAGTTATTGCTAAGTGCAGTGCCGTCTTTTAGCCACTCACACACCTTAAACTCACAGGACTCCTCTATGATGACCTCCAGCGTGCTGTGCTCCCCTAAAACGGGCTTTCCCATCTCCGAGATCCTCCGGGCCTCCTCCTCCTCAGGGGTGGGGTTGCCTGTCAGCGAGCACAGACGTTTAATTACAATGTCTATTTCATTTATATTTACTGTGTCATTTGCAAGACCACACAAACATCCTAAACTTCAGGCAAGGATACAAGGGCCCACACCTGGTGCATGAAGATGAAAAAAAACATTCAGCACTCTAGACACACTTTTAAAAGGTGCTGTGTGTAGCATTTAGAGAGAATCTTGCTTTCATAATTGGATGTATTTCCTGTTGAAACAGGATGTTGAGGACTTTTTTTTGGCCTTGAGTTGAGTAGCTTTTTTTTTTTTTTTTACACGCTCAAACTTTAATCGTGGTCTTAACCCTCAATGTGTTCATTTATAACTCAGAGCTTAATGGGAGTAACACACCCAGCACTGCAAATATCTATTTGACAGGTGGAGCAAAGTTTGGTAGGGACATAATTATATTGTAATTTGGATGCTTCCTGGTAAATAATGAGCTAAGCCCTGATAACTCGCAGGAGCCAGCCCCGGTAGAAGGACCTTCTCCTTCAGTGGTATTGGCCCTAACCCCCAAAGGCACAGTGAAAGTGCCAAGGTTGAAGGGTGACAGGGACCCACCCGTCTCCAGGGACCCAGCTGCAGTGGACCTGACACTGCCATCATATTGCCTGACCCCACCCCCAGCAGCGACGCACCCTAGCACTATTTTTCCATGCACATGTGCTGGCTCGGTTTGACTCGGAGCATTAACCCAGCACAGCGGGGTTTTACATCTCCATTACAACAGGGCTACACGCTCGAAGGTGTGTGTAGAAGCAACTGTGAAACGGTGGATAAACACATTTAATTTCCTTTGTTCTTCACAATAAAAGTAGCACGCTAATTTTGCTGCTTTTACTCATACCTGCAGTGTTAGTAGACTTGCTGTTATTGAAGCATAGCCACTAACAATGCTAACAAATTCCATAATAAAGACATTGCAGTCTCTATAAATTCTCCACAATATAAGTCCCCCTTTAAATAGTTATTTAAAAGTTTATATTATGAAGCAGCAAAATCAGAAAATGTTAGGTTTTTATCTGCAGCGACTTAACCCAACTCCTATACAGCTGCAAGAGAAACAGTTAAATAAAGCAGATATCTGAATCAAAGCTACACGCGTACTGAGAGCTGAGCTCAGCACTAAACAAGAAATAGCGTAAATGGAGCCAAAGTTTTTAGAGTTTCTGACAGTGACAAGTGGAAGTGATGAAAGACCGATGCCATGTTTATGCTTTTACACACAAGTACACCCACACACAATGCCAGCGAGTGTATAAGGAAAGGAACAAAATCCTTTTTTCTAGAGGGAGCGATGGCCAGGGGATCTACTCATCTCAAGGACGGCGTTTATGATCCAATTCGTTTTGAAGAACACAGTAACTTGACTTGGTCTCATTTATGGCCTAGGCAGGGTTACAATTTCACAATGTGTTTGTGTTTCAAAATGCTACACATTGCACCTTTAACACCCAAACTATCTTACCCTGGTTTAGCAGCAGTGCTGTGAAGAAAGACAGACAGTGATTCAATAAAGTACAACAACATTATTTTTAGGGCCTTATATTAGAGAGGCTTGAGGGAATCTAAAATGCAACAGGAACAAAAAAATATTTTATTATTCTTTGTTCAGCGGATCGGCATGCACAGTGCACCCTCACGGTGCACCTAATGATATAAATGACTGTGCGTTCCAGTCTAATGCCATTGGTTCTTTTAACCTCCACTAACAAGCACATATCAAGTTCCTTTTTGACACATTGTTGGGGTAACAGGCAACTAAAAGGCACACTACATTCATAATTGGTTGCGGCGCCCATTCTAAAGTGACACAGAGACAGCGGTGAATGGCAGCGTGTAATCTTCAGTTACTGGCTCTGACGCAGGTGGCCAGCTTTCAGCCGCCCGTGTTACTGTTGTTTCAATGCCAGACCTTTGCCATCTACTGTGTGTGAACAAACTATTTTATGCAAGTGCATAAGAACGAATAATTCTTTTTTGACTATCGTTTCATAGAGCAGCACATCATTATCGGAGCCATGACGGCATTTAAAACGCTGATACACTCACCAGAGAGTCCTCGCTTGAGCCATTTGGGGTCCTCGAGCACAATGAAGAAGTTTTCCTGCTTCTCGTACTCCTCCACATTTATAATGCGCACCTGTAAGATCTGACTGCAGATATGCAAGCACAAACACACACGTTTTTTTAACTACCAAATACTATGAAGGTACATAATCCAAAATACCTCCACATCTTAAACATTTGCTCTCCCATCCAAATCACAATTGCAAATTGTAGTGAGCTAAATAAGGACTCTCAATGGGCCTTTAAATAATTCAGGCTTGAACAGAACATAGTGCGCTCTTGCTCCTCAGTGTGCGAAAGCAATAGCGCTAAACTAAATGACTTGTAGCACAACATTAACCTGGTTAATAATCAAAATCTGCATAATTCATATTTTCATGAATTCTTGACAACTTGGAAGTTGAGTTTACATATACACCGGGCATAATGGTCCCGGCTGAGAAAAGAAATGAAACAATAAGACTACACACCCTAACGCCACTCCATTAACTATGATCCTCAAATTGTTACCCCCCCTTTACTGTGCAGCATCTATTGATGGGCCTTTGAGTCTTTCACTGAAAGTACAATTAGTCCATGTGCAAACACAGCTTATATAACCTGAAATTTTAATGGGAAAAGGATCCGTCAGCTTACATGGGGTGACAAGAGGTTCCCACACCTGATCGGGGGGCGGGATTATCTTTAGGCATCAAGTCGTCATGTAATTCTGTATAATAGGGCCTCCTCCACCTGGTTACCATTCAGTGAGGGTCAGGTGCCCTTTCCTACAAGTACCAATGGGCCAAAGCTGTATAAATATAAAAGTATTGAGGGTGCTGTGTAGCAGTACTGCTGGTTTAAAAAAGAAGTATTGATCATTGTCTCATGTGTTGGTCTATTATTTTAACTCTCAAGAATCTGGCCAAGTTAGAAAAAAGCCTGTTGGGAACATGGGCTTTGCCAGCCTCCATCGACCTGCGATAAAGTTACGGTTTCATTCAAGTTGAAAACCTTAACTATGTTAAATTTTAAGTCTTGCTATATTCTCTTTAAACATTTTTTTTTTTTTATATTTATTTTTATTATAGCAACGCCCATTATAAGATCAAAACTATGAACACACACGCAGTGGGTTTTTTTTAGTCGTACTCACTAACAAACTCATTAGTGCACCAAATCCAGGGCTTAGATAACGTCTCCAACATATTAAACAAATAAATAAATAATGTATTCATGGCCCCCTCAGTAGGAACCAGTGGGCTTCGGGTTGAGTTAGAATACAGAGAAGGGAAGCCTTGAGTAGAAGATGTATGGAGAGATAGACTAACATATTGTTGTTTTAATGTATGGTATGTTGAAGAGTAGGAAGATGCAACCTCACGAGTCACAATGTCTGGCACCGCCTCCTTCCTGGACAAGAATAGATTAATGTTCTAAGGAACTACATCCATTAGACTCTGTGGCTCCTATGTCTTATTTCCCAGTCACTGCCCCCGGTTGTTGTCTGCGCCTCACCTGGTCTTTTCATTGGTGAACTCCAGCTCCCCTCCGGCATGCTCGTAGTCCACCCCGGCCTTGGCGCTGCCGTCCTCCGTGCGGTACGGCACGGCGACGGTGCCCCTGGAGCCCGAGTTCCTCACAACCGTCACCGCCAGCGTGCCGGTGCTCTCGCTAACGCGCAGCACGCGCTGGCCGAAGGTGAAGATGCCGGCGTGGTCGTCATCCAAGATAGTGACGGTGGCGTTCAGCGGCTCCACTAGTTGACCTTTCGGCGGGGTTCCCGTCCCCTCGGTCGCCCCTTCCTCCAACCTCAGGTTCTGGAGACGCACAAAGAAATGCTCGTCCTCCTCGAAGATGTCGTCATCCAAGATGCCCACCTGGAGAGCACAGAGTATATGGATGCATTAGGCCATGACGGTTGGAATCCAATAGTCAGTTTTATATTCCTTCAAGTCGTTTTTACGCTTTCCAAGAAACTCATGTGCACATCACTGGTACACACAAAACTGGAGCTTTTGTGCGATTCTTTGTGAAGAAACTGAGTTTTACACATCTGTCGATTAAATAATCATTTAGTTGACAAAATCAAATGAGTGTGAGTCAACTAAGGATTTCTTTGGTTAAGGACAGCCCTAGTCCCACTGATACGAAACCCTGAAGTATTAGTGGAGAGATCGCTACTCATTCAGAGTTACAGTATATATACATGCTCACCTTGATCTCATTGCGGCTCTCACCTGGCTTAAACACCAGGGTCCCCTTACTGAATTCATAGTCGGCACCAGCATTGGCGGAGCCATTCTCTGTACAGTAGTCCACATAGAAAGTGTTCTGGCCCGTGCCCCCCTCGAGGATCACCCCGAGGCTTAGAGAGCCGCAGTTCTCCGTGCACTGGTACTGTGCACTTTCGAAACAAATGTGCGAGCATGTGGCCTTGTCGGCCTCCTGGCCTGCTGAGCGACGGGCATGCTCAGCGGCGTGTTTCTTTAGTATGTTGCCAGCGCCGATCATCATGCGCGTCGCCTGGACCCGGTAGAAGGCGCGGCTCTTCTTCTGGTGGACCAGGGCGGAGTAATTGGCCATCTCAATCAGCTGGTCTAGGTCTTTGTCCGGGTGTTTCTCCTTCAGGTCTTTCAGGATGTGGACCACCTATCCAAGAAGAGGAAACCGCATTAGTTTAGATGTAAATCTGGCATAAATCTTCTCCAAGAAGATTTAGTAATAATAAGAGGGAATGGTGGGATTCAACAGCAAAGTATTATTTTTTCTTGGTATAAAACTTTTATGAAACGCAACTTGCAGACTGCATGCAGGGCTTTTTTTTAAAGAAAAGGCTTGTTGACTCCTACTGCTCAGCCTCCTACTGATCAACTTCCTGCTGTTAAGACTCCCGTTGTCTGCACTTATGCCCTTCAAGTATCCTGCTGGGATTGAATGTAACTAGCCCCAGGAAAACCTTGTCAATTCCCATTAAGTAGCTTTAAAATTTGGTAAAAACACGATCCACCAGTGGGCCTGAGCGAGAAGAAGTTCCCCTGCTAGTAGTTTTCTTCCTTTCCTCCTGCCTTTTAAAAAAAAAAAAAAACAGTACGGAATAATTATTATTTTTAAGAAAATATGTACCCAAACACTAATTTTGCAATTAAAAGAGCTCCAATTACTTAATCATACAAAATAGACGCCAAACTAAAGGGAAGAAAGGCATCGAACATCTGGTGACCTGGTGCGGACAGTGGAGATGGTTTTGGATTTCCGCAAGAACGCAGCCCAACCTGCCCCTATCACCCTGTGCGACTCCCTGGTCGACGCTGTGGAGTCCCTCTGCTTCCTGGGCTCCATTATAACCCAGGACCTCAAGTGGGACCCTAACATCAGCTCCATCACCAAGAAGGCTCAGCGGAGGATGTACTTCCTGAGGCGGCTGAAGAAGTCCAACTTGCCAAAGACAATCATGGTACACTTCTACACAGCCATCGTTGAGTCCATCCTCTGCTCCTCCATCACCGTCTGGTACACTGCAGCCACTGCCAAGGACAAGGGCAGGCTGCAGCGCATCATTCGCTCTGCTGAGAAGGTGATTGGCTGCAATCTGCCATCCCTCCATGACTTGTTCACCTCCAGGTCTCTGGGACGGCCAAGAAAGATTGTAGCTGCCCCCCTCTCACCCTGGACACAAACTCTTTGAGTCCCTTCCCTCTGGCAGGAGGCTGCGGTCCATCAGGACCAAAATCTCATGCCACAAAAACAGTTTCTTCTCATCTGCAGTTGGGTTCATCAACAAAGCTCAGGACCCCCACTGACTCAGACACTTACATCCCCAGGACAATTTCTTACTGTTACACACCCTTACACAACTTTTCTCTATTAATATATATTTGACACTTTTATAACATACTTGTTTTAACATACTCTTATTTGTTTATCATATTTTTTGTAAATTTTCACATTGTCCATTTTTAAATGATGTCTTATACTAATGCATTGTGTTTATTGTTATGCCCCAATCACCGAGCCAAATTCCTTGTATATGTAACGTAGTTGGCAATAAACTGTTTCTGATTCTGAAAAAACACCTGTCTCACCTCATCTTTGTTCTGGTCTAGTTCACTGCCCGTCTGCACAGAGACCGTCACACTAGATGGGCTTCCTGGGCACGCCCCGCCGTCCGACAACTTCCCATCCATGATCATGTCAATGCCTTTGGGTGGGAGGTCACCTTCCATTTCCACCACAATGCCGTGCCTTTTGTCGGCGCGGTAACGCTTGTGCATGTACTTGTAGAAGAGCAGGCGGCGGTCAGCGATCCAAGCCAAGATCACGCACACCGGAAAATAAAGCAGCGTCACTACGGCCTCCCACACCTGGCCATGCAGGCAATGTGAGCGTTAGATGATTCACACAATTGATTTATTTAGAAACACATGTATATACATTCATCAGAAACACACCTCTACAATCCCAGGTGAGATGACAGCCAGTATGAGGTAGAGCCAGATGTAGGCGAAAATACTCCAGAAAGCCGTGATGAAGAACACTCGCAGGTGTTTGATTTTCCGAGACTCTCCGTTAGGGATCACCCACACACACAGGCCGATTATCACAAACATGTTGAAGGCGGCGCTGCCCACTATGGTGCTCGGGCCGAGCACCCCTGCGTTAAAGTTGTGCCCAACCACCTATACGGACAAAAAAAGACAAACGTCACATCAATATCAAAGACCTTCTTTTTGTTAGCTGGAACTGAATTTAGGAGCCATGAAATAACAAAATCTACTCGAATAAGCCTACTTTTGAGCGGAAATACTCAAACATTAAATATATATACATATGCAATTAGAAAAAGAAAAAACAGATCAGAGATGATCCATTTATAGGTTGAAATATATCCATGTATAAATATGAAGCAAGTTTTGTTCACATTGGTGGTTACGAGTGGTGCCTCGAGTTTTCCCTAATTTTCATTCATTTGTGATGTTAATTCATGTATTTATTCGTCAATTTACAAACATAACATACGCAACTGCAAGTCATTACTTTTTGTGTCGCTCTGAGCAGCATATGGAATGTAAAAGAATGTAAAATTTCACAAGATTTCATCAGTGAGTGTACAGTGCAGTCACAGTGGAACAACAACAGGTTTTTGTATGAAAGCATGTTAAAAAGATTTCCAAAATGCCTGATGTACCTCAATGACGGACAGCAGGATCTCAGGCGCCGAGGAACCCAGGGCCATGAGCGTGAGGTTGGACACCGTCTCATTCCAGATTCTCACCGTGGTTACTGTCGTTTCACCGTTCGGTTTGGTGATAGTCACCTCTTTTTCCTGTAAGCGCAGACGTTTGTGAAAATGTCAAAGAGGCTGTTACCACTGAACTCATATATACAATGTAACAAAAAAAAAAATCGTAGAATGTTGAAGACATACCAAAGAGTTTTGGTCAAAGTAAGCAAGCTATATACTATACAGTGTATGTACTCTTAATGGAGTCCAATACGATTGGAGAGTATATATATATATATATCTTACTTTAATAATTGTTTAAAAATGCTGGTGTTAAAGCAACCATGCTCTCCAGCGTTAACTGTTGGGTAATGGTGCATTGAATTTCCCAAGATTCTTTGGGCTCAGTCACAATCTGAGAGTAGAATTGGACCAAATCATTGTTCGCTACATTTGACAAAGTAAGAATGTAGCGGCAAAGTTATGTATTAAATAAAGAGTATCTGCATTGTATCTCCTACAAATATGCAGTTCAGTAATACCTGAGAGGTGATGACTTCTATGGACGCCATGAAGCGATCTGCGATGATGGACACACCCAGGAAGATGTACATGAGACAGAGGAAGTAGACAACAGCCCTGCCCGCCTGCTCCCCGAGCGGAGGGTCTAGCGGCAACCACACCGGCAGCAGGATACCGGGTCTGCACACCACAATGCCCGGACAGGTCCGCTTGCCGGACCCCGTGGTGTTACCGGAGGACTGGGGCTGCTCGGAGACGGACGCTCGCTCCAGGACCTGCGGCGTGATGGAGGTGCAGGGGTGGACCAGGAGGAGGAAGGAAAGGAGGAGGAGCGGGCAGAGGTGAACCGGGAGGTGTCCCATGATATCCCTGAGTCAGGAGGAGCCTTGGGGGGGGGGGGGCACGGGGGGGAGACGCTGGGTCAGAGGACTTTCCTGGGGGAACAGAGGAAGGCACATTGTTCTGAGAAAGAGAAGGGGTGTCAAAAAGAATTAAAAAAGTATTTACAGTACAATTAGTCGTTTGATCAGTTGTGACACGAGAGAAGTAGTCCACTATCAAGACCATTAATGATGACGCTTGTAACCACGTTATATATGTTATATTGTATCCCCATATTTTAACTTACTATTTCATGTCTTAGATTCTCATTTTACTTTTACAGTACATTTATATACATATTTAATGAGCATTGTGAGCATTTCCTTGCCTGCTTCTCAGTAATTATTGTGCATATGACAATAAATAACTTGAAACAATTTTGTTATTGTCATTTATTTTCCATACGACCAGCATGGCTGTATGTCTGTCTGTCGGTTTCGTCGGTCGGTCCACCACTTTGGTCCACACTGAAATATCTCTACAACTATTGAATGGAATGCCATGAAATTTGGTTCGGACATTCTTCTTCCCCTCAGAATGAATTGTCATCCCTTTGATGATCCTCTGACTTTACTAGCGTCATCGTCAGCTTTATTTTATCATCAGATACCTGCACAGCTAATGAAATCCCATCAGTTTCAGCTGTACTTCATGCTCAGTGCTAATTAGCAAACATTAGAGATGGCGTACATGGTAAACATCATACCTGCTACACGTCAGCATGTTAGCATTGTCATTTCAAAATGTTAGCATGCAACGTTAGCATTTAGCTCAATGTTCCACTGCAGCTAAATACAGCCTCTCAGAGCCACTAGCATTGCTGTGGACTCTTAGACTTGCTGAATTACACTATTATATGAAAGAATATGTATATAATAGTGATTACTATATTAAGAAGTGTCATTCCCATTTAAGTAAAGCTTTTCCAAGAACCAATGTGAGATCTAACCCTTATTTTTTAAACTTTGCACCACCTTTGGTGCATTTTGTTTCGTGTAAAAATGCACCAAGAAAATTGATGTTGCTGTAAAACAACTCTGCGGCTCCTATTCAAATCACTGTATCTTCATCCTGTACAACTGACATCTAAACCGGCTGCATAGTATCAGATTTGTGAGTCATTTGAGGATAAAATGGGCATGACTAACACTTGGCAAAACCTGCACAGTAAACCTACGTAATACCAAGCGGGGGATGATTAACCACGGACTGACTAATGCACATACCCATGCATACTGTTTCAGCAAAGTCATTTGGGGCAGTGCTGCACACCGGGATGCAGGTTGTTCTGCCACCTAAACAAGGCTTGTTTATAGCAATTAAAAGTAAACGGACCCGGCGGTGTAATCTTAACAGCATATCAAAATGACCCCTGAGAAACTAAAGCCAGGTTGTTAAACTGTGCAGCTCCCATGGTTATTATTCTCCGGCTCTAATCACTGAACCCTAGTGGTGAGAATGACTAAACACTAATTTACGGCTCATGCAGTTTTGTTTCTGCCTACAGCGCTGTGTTAACATCTCTGTGAGAATGTTATCTGAAACCAAATTTTAGGCAAACTTAGTAAATATTCTACTGCACCAAGTATACATCAATTTCGATCATTAAGTATTGTTTTTAATTACTTACCTTTTAAAAAAGAAATCTTTATCCTGTCAAATTACGCTAACCGTAATCTGTCACCGTCCTGCTTGACACACATCGCAGGTAAATCACTGTTACATTACATGAGTAAACCTTGTGTGTGCCACTATAACTTATTTATTGACCATTACAGGTCATAATTCATCGCGGTTACCCAGCATTCTACTGCTTTCAAATGCACTCAAATGCACCAACGCATGTTATTTTTAACCAAAATTTCAAACTGTGAAACAGTAATCCGACTTTGGAAAAGCATTTAATTACAAACCATCGCCAAGACACTAGCTGTGTATGTATCACCTGAACACAGCAATTGTTGATGGGCAAATGTATAAAGTGTGATCTTGCTTTTGAACATTTAGAGCACTTGTAATGCACGGCTTGGATTAAAGACAGGCTTAATAATAACGTTAAAGCACAGACGCGTGTTAACGTGCAGCAGGCAGTTTAAAGTGTCGTGAGGATGTACGGGTGTGAGTGCGGCAGGGTGGCAGAAAGCTTTCAGTCCCCCTCCCTCCACTCCCCCTGCACAGGTGACACTGCACTATTGTGCAGCGTGAGTTGAAAACAGATACTGGGGTGCTGCATCTTTGATGTAGCCTGAGCTCTGCCAGCTCATTATGGAGTTGTGATTCAGAAACACAGCCCAGAGGGCCCGCTGCATCGCATTTCACTTTCCAAGGCCTGCTATGGTTACCGCGACCTCAGACGGAGGGCCACCCTACACCAGCGGGTACTGATAGAGGGGTGTGTGTGTGTGGGGGGGTAGGCTCACCAAAAATAACTTCCTCAACGCTCATATTTGGACAACAATAGCGCACAAGCAACAGAGGAAGGGAGACTAGTGATTCTGTCAAATCAATTATTATACGATAGCCCCAGTTAAATAACACTCTCACATAAAACAAATAATATGCACTCAATACATATAGATACAAGCACTCAAAACACACCACCTGAGCAAAAACATTTTTATGGTTACACGACGGTATGGTCTGGTTTTATGAAATGCACCACTAGTAACATCCTGTTTGCAGGAGCCAAAAAAGCAGATACTGTCTTTGTGGTGAGTGTTCTTCATCGGTGACCTGCAGAATGCAGCTGAGCTTCGTGGGGAAATATATGAGTGCTGGATAATCAAGGGGGTCAGTGCTGGAAGAGCTGGATGCATTATTGATTGATGCATTCACCTAAATATAGCAGATATCTCTTCCTTTTATGTCACCCACACACATTAATAGGGAGAGGAACCTGGTGGATTTGATCAGCCAGACATTAAGGGAGTACTTCTTCTTCTTAACGTCATACATGTTCATGTTAAAAGTTGTCTATAGCAAACAACTTCAAGCTCATCTTTCAAGCCTTTCTAGGGAGAAAGGGGTCCTGGGGTGTCGACAGGTCCGCGGTCTCCTTGTCCTCTGAGCGCATGGGAACAGTGAGCTGGGTGACAGCTCATCTTGCCTTACTGACTCTGACACGTCCACTATCCATCACCACCAGCGATAAGTGATTGCTTGGGGTTATCTTACACGGGGAGTAGCGCCAGCGAAAAAAGGCGAGTTAGCACCTTTAACAGCTTAATATTTCCTGCACCCTGACAGTGGGGTACTATCAGGTGAGGAATGCTCCCTATGACAAGCAGAATGGATGCGAGGGAGAGGCAGAGATGATTAATTCAAGGAAATACATTTAGTCTTAATCACATTGACAAAAAACACTATTCCAAATGTTTAACTACCAAGAATGCTTTTGAGCTGACTAGTTTGGATTGTAGCCTAAACTGTCAGATAGGCAGCTGGAGGTCTGTTGCCTCAAGAAGTTGGGTTCACCATTTGTTCATCTATTACAATCAAGCTAGTCTTGCATAGTCAGACTTCAGACTCTGTATAAGAAGTGGACGTCACCCATTTTGGTTTGTGTACTACAGTTTAGAAGCCTTGAGCTCTGCATTTTGGGCCGTCGACATCTTGCTTTTTTGGAACCAGAAGTGACACAAGAGGGTGGAGCTAAGTACAACCGAACGCTGAACAAGTCATTTGTAGGCGACCAAAATGTTACTTTTATGAACTGAAAACACCCTGTGAAAGGGTTAAAAAGAAAAAAAAAGAAAACACGGACAACTCCCAGACCGGACAACTCCATGGCAGAGACCTGTCAATCACAGTAAGCCCGCCCTGCTTTATGGTCTATCTGACTCTAAATGGACCATAATTTACTAAATGAACATCATGCTGTATTGAAGAAGACTTGAAACTAGAGATTGAGACCATAAACTCATGTTTACAATGTTTACTGAGGTAATACATCAAGAGAGAAGTAGAGTCATTTTCTCATAGACTTCTATACAACCAGAGGAGTCGCTCCCTGCTGGTCAGTAGAGAGAATGCAGGTTTAAAGCACTTCTGCATTGGCTTCACTTTTCCGAACCAGAGGTTGCTGCCTGAGCAAGACCTCACTCCGCAGCGAAGGGTCTGGCTCCACGCTCTGGGTTGTCTGTATTTCTTTAAATCGATCACTATCGTCTTAGGCAGCGCTAAGCCCAGGATGCAGCGGTGGTGCCCTTGCAAAATAGATAGTGGGGAGAATAATACTGCATGAAATACTTGGCCAATGGCCGATTTATAACCTCAGTCTACATCCGGTGAGTCAGACAGTCAAGCTGCAGGCACCGTGCAGTGATTAACAAGAAATATAACCATCACCTAGAAAATGTCTTGCCTTTGAACCCACCTGGTTTCCGCTTTGGTTAAATATGTGAAAAAACATAAATAATAATCATTGGTTTGTGCAACAACAAAAAAAAAAGAATCAGTTGATGGCTTGGGACACACGGCCATTCTCCATCACCAATACATCACAGACAGGAAGAAACTGCAGCTTAAACATTGACAAAGATCCCCTTTCCAGGATGTAATCTCTATGCACAGATAAACCAATAACATACCATTCATCAGTTTCACAGACAGCCAATCGAGGCATGTGTTTGTAGCTCATCTTTAACACTCAGTCACCGAGTAAAGGCAACACCCAATATTCTGAGGGATATACACGGCTCTTTAGCTGCTAAACGCACCACTATGTGAAACAGCTAGTCGCTAACTTTACCTGCCAGCTGTTTGGTCCTGGTCAGGTGGTGTGCAGTGGGTTTTTGAGAGTGTTTTAACTGAAAACAGCTGTGACAGGTTGATGTGAAGCTGCCAAACCAAAACGAGCATAAAGATACTAAAACACCGTGCAGAGTCAGAGGTTCGTCATTTGATTCGCTGTTAAAATATTGAATACAGCGGCTTTAAATTGTTCTGCTAGTGGAAGGATAGGGCTAATTCAACCTTCAATTCACTTATATCTCCTTTAAAGTATACTGCAAATTCCCCCGAGGACTTTAAAAGAGAATACCTTTTCTATTACGGAGAGAAAAAAAAAAACATGATACTTTCAATCATAGTCCTTATCAAATATGCATTTGCATGCAGTATTTTCACTTACATTACCATACTGTGTAATCAAAAAGCTTTGATGATCGTACAGGGTTTGTCAGCGAGGACACCTGAGCCTTGCTGATTGATTCAGGACTTGTGTAATCAAACTGGTCTGGCATAAGTTCCTTTTTGTACAACCAGGGCAAATAAAGATCCTGGGAGGATGTTTCATTACAAATTGAAAAGCTCTTTCTCCCCTTATTATTTACAGCACTTTTTCATTTTTGTGACACAGGAATCAGATTTAATCGTGGTAATCTTTTGGGCTATGTGGTCATTTCTTTTTTATAATTTGTGGCTGCATGTTCGTTGCTTAGTTGTTACTTCTACTCTTGCGTATATTTAGGAAAATTAATTTGTTTTCCCTTGCGGTCTCGTGGATTTTCTCTTTGATTTTGAGCAATAGGGTATAAAACACATCCCTTACTGCACAATAACGTCTGTTCAAGTTACACACACAAATCAAGGCAGTTAGATGGTCTATCTGCTTGCAGTTAAAGTAAAGAAAGGAAAGAGATCCACCCCTTTAATAAGTAACACAGGCTTTGGCTCGCTGCGATGGGCCTATCAATGAACCCCAATGGATCCGAGTGTAAAATGATCCCCCCGGGACACAGACGCACAGTTAGAGAGACGGGTAGATAGAGACCGGGCCAAACCACTAATGAGGCATCCTGTGGAGGCTGCATTCTGAACATGGTTTTATTTACATCCAATATTTCTCACGTTTTACCGCATGCCGCTGGATTGTGTTAACGTCACCTTATGTCACACAGATGAACTCAAAATGGGTGCACCAGAAGCTGATGGGGAATAATATCAGCCTTTTAGAATGAAGACTTTGAAAAGCTCTACGCATATGTGCCCTACATCCTGGTCCGGAAAAGAGAGCATGTGAAGCAGAGCAGGGTTTGTTAAAGAGTTATCTAGTTAACCGCCAAGTCGTTTTTTTCCACAGAGCACCGTGTCTGCAAATGTTTGAACAAGTTACATTAGTCACTGGATTGAATTTTAAATTCACTTACATTTTGACAGAGTGAGGAGTCAGTCAGGAAGGTGTGCACAGCAGATTAAACAGCTGGTTCCACACAGGAACGTTTGAGTCATGGCTTCACTTTTCATGACTGTGTTAATAAAGACATCAGAAGAGTTGGACAACTGTCAACCTCATTTCCCCTGCTTCAGCTACAGTAACCATATCAATGAGTTAGATTGAATGTCTCAATCTATGCAGTGCTGCTGGTTCCCTTAACAACTACATACTGTAGCTTTCTTAAAATGAGTCCTTGCTCCACCCAGGGTTGCTTTCTCATCGCCAAAATTCCCTATGCAAAGGCAGGGGTTCAGAATCCCAGGGCCCTCTACCGATGGAACACTTTTATGTTAAAGGAACACTTCACCCCCGAAATGACCATTGGTATATTAATTACTCATCCAGTGTTGCACTGAATTCTTGAAGAAAACTTTGTTTTCCTCCCCTGCCTCCACGGTAAACGGAGAATAAAAAAAGAAAAAGTCTTGATGAATTTAGGTAAATCCTTAAATCTGTCAAAGTTTAATTTATTAATTTGCTCACTACTTCCCAAACACATGAATCTTCACTGAAACCTTACTATTTAAAACACTTCCTCATGAACACTTGTACAGGCACGCCGAAAAGACTTCAATTATACTGCAGGCTGTGCGAGTGTCTGTTTGATATAGTTTGCTGCCCCCTTTTACTTTAGTTCATCACGACTTTTCTCTCGTTTTATTTACTCTCTGTGGAGACGAGAGAAAAACAAAGTTTCCTTCAAGAATTTAAGGTAACTTGAGAGGAGTAATTAATGTATAAATGATCATTTTGAGGAAGAAGATATCCATTTAATCATCGATGCAGTGGGCATCAATATAAGTGTCTATAAAGTTTAGATCCAGCTTCAAAGACAATTGCAAACCACTTTCAAAGTGCTTTACCGTATCTCTGCTCTGCGTAAGGTCACTTGGCACCTAAATAGACTACACAGGCTCAATCAGTGCCGGCAGTGGGATGAATTGTTTTTTGAGAAGCCCAGACGAAAGATAACCCAAGTTGTCCACAGTCTCGGAAAATTCAACAGTGACAGTATTCAGGATGGTTTCTCTCCTTGAAAGTGTTGCACTGCCATCATTTAAAGATGACATAGAACTAAATAATCAAAAAAAAAGAAGGAAGATAAATCCATCAAAATCATCCTATTCCAAAAAGTCTCATTCTTTTTTTCTTAGCAAAGTAACTCTCTACTTTGACAAAAGCATTGTGGCTTTGGTAGACAGGTCAGTAAGAGGTGAAGTTGTAAACACACTTTGTAGCCGACTAAGTGGCTCATACCCATCATGCAATCTCATTTTTTGGATGCTGCCATAAAACTGCTCATTGATTTGCAACATTGTTAACATTTTCCAAGAGGTGTTAATTCCGCTCTGTGATTGTTATTGAGGTCTCAGTTAGCGATGGTGTTGTATTGGACTGCATTATAGTGAATTGTGTTGGTAATATCCCTCCCCTTTTCATAAATGAACTGGACAAAATAATAGGAACACCTCTCAATATAATGCAGTCTAGGTCGACACTTCAGACTCCAACATCAATAATAGATATACCTACAGTACATCTATAGTTAGATTAATACCTCTTATACCTTGATACTTACTATTAGCTTTTGTATTTCATATATTTTGCACAATATGAAGCATCTCACTCCGCATTGTACTTTTATAATGCAATGACAAAAACAGTTGTTTTTATCCCTGCATATAAACACTGTGGCATAATACTACATCATCTCATGATAAAGATCACCATGCTTCTATATTGAAGTGTGATTTCAGGTTAAGCATGAATAAGGTACTGTGAGGTTTTAAAAGAGGCCCCTTGAGATATCGGGGGTGGTTAGGGAGTTCAAGTCCCGCTTCTTCTCTAATCACTTTGAATCTGAGGTAAATAATCCATTTGACATCTGTCAGCCATTCTCGGCTCTCATTTCTCCTCCTCGAGTAAATCCGGCCTCTGCTTTCAAAAAAAACTTTACACTTCCTTTTTCCTACGGTTTCTTCACGTGTGCGCCTCGGGCCGGGCTCACTGAAAGAGAAGCGGCGGCGAGGCGGACGGAGAGAGAGAGGCCGCATGGGGCCGGAAGGTGAGGCGGACAGGAAAGGGTTCGGTAGACAAACTGCTGACAGCCAGCAGACAGACCTGTGGTTTCCATTACCTGAGACACCCTGCCCCGGCCTCTGGCAGCCCTGTCACCTTAGAAGGAACAGCATTTTCAACTTCAGTTTGAACCTAGACAGGGACACTGGTTACGCAATATTCAGGACAGAGTCAGAAACATCAGAAAAACAGACTCACACCTACTGCTGGCTGTGAGGAGCTGGTTTGACAAAGCTGTCAACTGTACTGTACAAACACTGCTGGTTGCACTTTAAGGCAACTGCACTGTTGCCACAACTTGACCACCGTAAGCAATCACTAATCTTTGAAATTAAGTTACACCCCCACCCACGATGTGACTTATTCAGGAGAAAATCTCTACTTATTACCCAGTCTCAGGTAACATATTGCTCATAACATAATGGTGGAGCGACCTGAACAACAACGGAAAATGACAGACGAGGCCAAGTCAACGTACCACGAATCACTATTTGAGTTTGAAACCTCTTTCTGGGGCCTTTTACTCTTCACTGCAACCGCTTCGAATTCAGGGAAAAATATTTTGACCCACAAAATATGCAGAGGCAGCCGGCGGGCCTGAACTACACAATAGACTAGGGGGTCAGTGAAAACAAAACAGACCCCCACAGGCACTAAATCTCCTCTCCCACTCACACACACACACACACACACACAGAGGCCGATACGTACTAACAGCATGTACACTGCCGTCACCTCGAGCTTTATCAAACGAAGTAATAAAGCCAAAAGAGAAACAAATCTGTGACTGACAGCTGTGAAAGCATGTCTCTGGTCCTCATGGATGTGGTTGGGAGCTTTTGGCCTTCGTAAGTCATTATAGCAGCATACATCAATAACAAAGTGAGGTGCAGTAATCTAATTCGCTCAGGGTAAAAGAGACCCTTCCATAGGTCTTGGCTTCCCTAAAATCACGTGGATGAAAAAGCTTTCAGCAGGAGAGTCGGGTCCGAGAGAAACACAAGGTGTAGCGCATCCCTTTTGTCCTGTGGCACCTGCGGTGGCGTGGCATATCGGTGCCTGTGTACAATGAAGCAGCATTGGTTTACTTGAGCTGTCACATATGCGAGGGGGAAGGGGGGGTGGGGGGGATGGGGGGGTTCTCACATGCAAACGTTTCGCTTTTTTGCTTGAGAAGTGAAAATGAATGATCAATTTTTTAAATAGCTGCTGATTAATTGCAGATGAATCAATCAAGCCACTCATCATTTCAGCTGTGTTTATCTATTAACAGCCAACAAAATGTGCATTATCTTCATTTGTTGTAATATCCAGTCTATTGCTTTTTGTACAGTTATGTGTATTTATCTCAAACACAGTCTGTTTTAGTGTTATTTACCTGTTCCATGGTGCTGAAATGACACAAAGTTCATTGTGATCCACTGTTAAAACTCCACATGTATGAATAAATATAAATGTAAAGGATTTGTTATTAAAAGTAAAAAAACAAAAGAGTGATCACAGTGCATCGAATATAATTGATTAGGAATGGGGGGGGGGGGGGGAAATCGGCTAAACTAAATGATGCTTTTATGTCAGTGAAATGTCAGCTCTGAAGGTCAGCCCATATCAGGGAGGAAAGAACAGTGATCTTTCAAAAATACAATCAATGGGACCTACTAAGTGTCCAGCAGGAGCACAATATAACATCAATACACACTCGAATTGGAAAAGGGGGAATCTGGTTTAAATGTATTCCTTCAAGCGGAAGAGAGTGGCAGAAAATTCTGCTGTTGACAACAAAACAACGTGGAAGTGCGTTGTTAAGTAAGTGGAGGTATCTTCCTGCTGCCGCAGGGTAGAGGACGTTTTACAGCATCAACAAAATGTTGCAAGATGATTAAAAAAATACAGCGTACAGTTGTGATAAGACGTTTTCCAGTTGTGGATGTACAAATGCAAACACATAAGACTAAAATATGGTGACAATTATGGGCCAAACTTGTTTTAACCATGTGGTATTTAAGCTAGCTGAGCCAGTGAATAAAGTAGTCTACGACTACTGTTTAAATATGTTTATAATGCAAAGTATGCTAACAAACTATACTAAAGGAAATAGTTTATAGGTTACAAGGTTTTTATTCGTCATTGTACGACAGGGTTGCACAACAACATTTTGATTGTAGTCCTAATTTGCTACAAATAAAAAAAACGATATTATATATTGAGGGTGGAGGATGAGTTATTGAGTCTCATAGCCACTAAGATTTTCATTCTTAAAGATTAGACAAATCATTGGCTATTTTTTATCTCCTTGTTTTACTGATATTATAACTCTTACAATATGGATTTCTTAGCTGAATCATAACTTTACAATAGATACGAGTCATTGAGATAATAAAAGATAATCCTCAGTTGTGTGTGTGGGTCTGAGCCAAATGTCACTATGTCTTTATTCAAAGACTCAGAGTAATGGTCTAGTAATTTGAATTAAGTCCATGGGTTGTTTACCCCTTTTCTATCAGTGGGCTACGTTATCAATCAAACAATCAAAACTACGGATGGGTCACGAGGGCGTAGCCTTCAACAGTCTCCCAAAAACTGCCGGTTTATCCGCCGCACCTGTTCCCCTATCTTTCCCTTCAGCTTTCGTCTCTTACCTTCTGGTTTTATGGCACAGCTCCACCAGAGCCTGGCATTGCTTCTGGAAGTCTGGAAACACGCGCCCGGTAAAACTATCCCCGTCTTGACACGCCGCTGAACTCACACGAGTGAACTTTCCCGTTAACAGCGCCGTTCGTTAACTAACGCCGGTGATGCTGCAAGCCCACGCCTGTAAGGATGACGTGTTGCCTTCACGGTCCCCTCCGAAGTTCCTGCTTTGGGGGACATCGCAGAGTTGTAAAAAGCGATTTGTTGACGCTGATTTACGTGTTTGTGGTCGGAAGTAATATCATGAATGTGTGTTTTGGCGAAACATTAAAGAAATAGTTACACCCTGTTAGTTTGCAGACCGTATTGGGATTTATTCATACGTGTTTGTAAATAAATATTTAGGTGCGTGTACCCTGCATTAAAGGCTATTCTTTGTTCTTTTATTGTCTGCACGTGAAACACTTTGGTGCTCTTTTTAAAATGTGTTGTATAAATATGTTTTTATTATTATTATCAATCACACAAGATATTTTTTTTGGATTAAATCTTCACTGCACAACATTCACTAATAGCCAATAATCGAGCATACAAAAAGTACAATTACACAGAAACAATGTGTTTTCTACAAAACGTGGTGTTTGTTGTCAAATCTAAGAGCCAATCAGACCACACCGGACCACAGACTGAGTCGGGGGACATTCTAGGAGTACATCCCAAGTATCCCAAGTCTCTTAATTGCATCCCCGTTTCCCTCACTTGGGTCCTTTCCTTGCGTCGTAGTTCTTCCCACCAGGGATGCATGGAGAGACGCAAGGAAACCATGCGAGGAGAGAGGAACGAGGAAATATATTTTATGACAAGTGAGACGTCCTTTTCTCAGTTGCGTCACGTGAAGCGACGTCTGTTTCTGATCACAGCTGGATCAGCTGTCAGTCGGCTTTAACAGCTGAAGAGACTTTTGAGAAGTTTGTGTCTGTTCACATGATAACTGTACTTAATAATAGTAACTAATAACACTCATAACTAATAAAGACACACAGTTATCATCACTGCCAGAGTGTTTTCTCTCTGTAGCCTGTTAGTTTAAAAAGCTGCAGTGAGTATTTCAGTCTGTGCTATTTATATTGTGTTCTGTGTCCTGTTTTAAGCGCAGGACCGAGTTCTACAGGCGGAATGCGTTTGTCTTATTTATGAATTATAAGCGTAACTGAATGAAAATGATAATAAATGATGTAAAAAGTGTTTCGTCTCTCCAGTTCTCTCTGACTTTAATTGTATCCATAATAAAAGCTATTGAAGGAAATAAGAGATCATGAAAAGACAAATCTTTTTAATAAATGAAGAAAGTTTTGTTGTTCAGACCTATAATAATGAACATCTATTTAAACCAGATGGTGAATCAGAAAACGAATCAAATATCAAACTTGAGTTTAGTCTGTGATCTGTCTTCACTCTGGTCTGAAACTCCAGTGATATTTAGATCAGTCCGATCAGCTGCAGCGTCCAATCACATAACTTCCTGTTAGACTGTTCTGGTGCGTCCTCGCTCATGGCTCCTTGGTCCCTCCTAGCGGTGCAAAACAACTTCTGGTTCTAGCGAGGAGCAAGGAGCGAGGAAATGACAAATAAGAGACTTGGGATGTACCCTCGGTGGACAATCTGATAGTTTAATTAAATGGATTTTTCTTTACATGATTTTTTCTTTTTTATGCTTTTAGTTCGGTCTGTCTTATATCCTCTGCGGTTGCCCCCTGGCATATTAGTATTGTGTTTATTTCTTATTGACAATTTGTGAAATTGTACATGTGCAATTGTTCAATAAAAATGTAAATAAAAAAAGCCTCATGAAGGCCAGATATATCCCAAAATGCATTGGGTCAAGTCTGTTAATAAATCAGAGGCTGTGTTGCTGGCTTGGAATGATTGCATCATAACCGTGCTGATCTTAGAGGCCATGCACAAAGAAATAACATGACATTCATCCATTCTGGTACCAGCTACATCTGTGCTGTTTCTTCTTCGTCCTCTTCTTCTTTGAGGTTTTTACAACAGTCAGCATCCACAATTACTGCCACCTTCAGGCTTTTTTCTCCCTCAGGTATCCATTCTTTTTCAAGTGGTTTTTCCAGACCAGTGGTTCTTAAAGGCTAAGTAACCACTTACTCCCTTGAGCACCGTCTCCGCACTCTCTACATTTAACATTGTCCTCTTCCCACCCTATTTGCTGCAGTTGTGTCCTAATTTCGTGTCTTTCCTGTGTAACAAATGTCTCAGCCTCATTGCATAGACCTATTGGATGTTTTACTATGATAAAGAAGTGTACTGTGATGTGTGCAAATGTGTGGAAATCATGATTAGAATATCTTGAGTGTAATACATGTATGGATTATCCTTTGCAAACTTGGATAGTTTGTAAGGCTTGCACTCAAGGCATACTGAGCACTTCATGGAGTATATATAAATATATAGTCTTGATCACTATTGTGTTTTTGTGTGATTTAAATAATTATGTGAGATTCAATTTCCATTTTTGCTTTTCTTTTGTAGTTATGGTGATACAATTATTACTACTACACATTTATGTGACATCACTGTAGCATACATCTTCTGAAAAAGAGATGTGAGTAAAAGGATTGTGCAATACAGTATTGAGGTATACATGCATTATTAACAGGAGACCAGACGGACCAAAAAATAGGAAACATGTCTTCAAACCATCATGCAGTGTCTTAGTGTGGAGTCAGTCTTGCCTGAGATGTAAATCAAGGTGCTGAAGTTGGAATGGTGTTTGTACCTGTTTTATTTTTTAATTTCTTACATTTCTTTTTTCATAAATGTTAGCAAATGACATAAATAATGAATGGAGGGGACACTGTAGAAATGAGAATAACTTAAACACAATTTATTTTTTTTTAAATGTGTATAAAATGTTTAAAAGTGGTAACTATATCTCCTGATTCATGAGTTGTAGGTCACTAAGGACAGGATCGTTCCCACAGTAACATGAATTGTAAATCTTTCATGTATCTAGCAAGTCAAGAACCCATCATTTAATTCTTACAAAACTACCGGAAAACTGAGTGAGAGTGCATAGACAGGGTGTTTACAGTGTACTGCATGTCTGCTTCATGCAGATTAGTCATGTTAGGCCCCTGTTGCTCTGCTATAAACAAAATGTACTGTGAAAAAAACATGTTTAATTTATGGCACAAAACAGTGTTCAGTTAAATAAAAGAACAGCAAAAAGAAATTCCCTTTCCTCCTTTCATTTTTTTTCCAGCAAATGTGTCAATCTGGTCAGTTACATTGAGTGTGATAGCAACTATGTCTGCCTCGCAGCTTTTTGTAGGATTTGACCTAGGCGCTGGTTTTAGTTGGTCTGACCATCACCGAGCTGTCGCTGGACAGCGTGCCGTAGAACCCGTTCAGGAACTGGTTCTTCAGCCGGTGCTGGAAGTGGACATACCTCACCCCTGGTCCATAGCCAGAGAACACGTGTGACACCTGCAGGTCAACAGAGAGACGTGCAATGAAACATCCGGATTCTGGCGCTTGGATACAAGCAGATCACTACTAACTGTCAGGGGACTCAGTAACTCACCTCCTTCCAGTTGTGTGAGTAAGCGCTGCGGTCCTCGGTGGGGTTGGCGGTGTGCTCTGAGATCACTGTGCTTTTGTCTGCACCCAGTAACTTCACGTGCAGCTCGTAGATGAACTTATGCAGCTGACTCTCCTCATACCTGATGGAAGGACAGAAACTTAAAATATACAGTGCACCAAGAAATCATGAAGTAGTATGACACGTTGATGAGTCGACAGATGGCAGCACATTAAATGCTGCCAAACACAAAATAAAATAAGAAGTGAATAACAACTCATTTAACAGGTCTAATTTATTTCTTGTTCACTTCCAAGAAGCTTCCTGGAAATAACTTTAGCATTTGGTATTAATTGAATGGTATATAGAGCCAGTGTTATTTGGTACACATCAAATTGATTAATTCCAGAGGATTATTATTAGTGTAACCTGGAGATTACTTTAAATCACAGCACATGTGTAGCTGAACATGCAGAAGTAGTAAGCCAAGCACACAATTCAATTCAACATATATGAGGAATTAAGAGTCCAATAATAAGTTGATCCATCCATTCCATGATATGTAACCACATGTCCTTTTCAGAATCGTGGGGGTCCGGGAGCCAATCCCAGCTCACACTGGATGAGACGCAGGGTAATACCCTGGACTAGTCAATCCCATGTCCGGCACATAGAGACAGACAATCATTCATGCTCACATCATCACTATACTGACAATTCAGACTCAGCAATGAACCCTAACCTGCATGTGTTTGCACCAGTGGAGGAAGCCGGAGCACCTGGAGAAAAGCCACGCTAACACAGAGAGAACGTGAGGATATGTTCACTTTATTATTAACGTATCATTAATAGGTTTAAATCTTGAAGGAAACTCATATTTCCCTTAGAATTATTACCAAATGACAGGAAGTCATTTCCTAAGAAATTGGTAGGAACTGTATAAATACAGCCTGGATGGATTTGAATAAATTATGAATGAAGTTAAGCTTTGATTGTTTTTTGTAACCTCTAGCAGAGGTGAAATAACACTGGGTTTAAATATTCAAACAAACCAGCAAAAGCAATATATCTACTGGTTTGTACCTCAGAAGAAAGATGTAATTAAAGTCCTATTAGCGTTGTAAATTATTAATTGATTGATTGTTTTAATGTAATATCAACTAGCACTTGCACTTTGATGCTACGCTACGCTAATCTAGTCAACGGTAAGGCAGTTTGTTTATCACAAACAACCCCAAATCACAACACTATTTCCTGCGTATCGTCCACACACGCTTTGCGAGGCAAATGCACAGACTGTGAAACACGTACTGTACACGGTGTCATCTATGTGTGTACTAACCAAGCTGATAAGACCACAGTGATAAGTTATCAACACATGGGTGGGTGAGGTGGTGAGTGATGGGGGTGCTCATTAACCCACCAGTCTTGGACGACTATTTCAGGCTGAAAGTCATCCAGCAGCTCTTCCCACAGTCCCTCTGCCTTCAGGTCCACAACCTGCTCCATGGTGAACCAGCTGAGGACAAGAGAGCAGACACGAGTCAGATTCACTACATGTTAATGATTCAGTATCCTGGCCTTATATCTCTATTGTAGGTGGTATCATATAATCCCTGTTGTGACCAGCTGCATAGTAACACCCACCTGCATTGAGGCAACTGACAGATCACAGCACCTGCCGGGATGCCACTGGAGTCGTAGGGGAGGGTTTCAATGCTCGTGGTCCAGCCGCTGAAGTCGCCTATGAATTGAGAGAAACCTGATCAGAGACTTTGCAGAAATAATTTCCTGTGTTTTGTTTCGCAGCTCAAACATGCAGGACACGCCTGTGCCTCACCATGAGGTTGAAAACGTGGAGGTCCACGTGTTGGCACTTCAGGCAGGTCGGGTTCAGGTGGAGGGACGTCCTTGCTTACACCTGAGAGAAGACAAAGGGACAATTGTAAATGGTACCACGCCTACTGAAGCCACTGTAATTCCACTGTTAATACCTCAAAGCCAATGGATATATCTTTGTGACAGGGTAACAGGGTGTGCCTCTGTGTGACTAAAGTACAGTTTAAGTATCAGTCAGCAGCTCATGAAGCTCACGTCGACATTTTTGGAAACTTCCAGTGTAGTTGTGTTTGACGTCACTGAAGAATCCGACTTTGCAACTTTTTTAACCCAAGCAAACCCAGTCGTCCCGTTGAGTTTGTAAAGAAATGACGGTGTGCAGTCCTATCACCTAGTTCCACTTGTTCCGTTGTATTATATTTTGGTTTAATGTTTAAAATGTTTTCAAAAACTCAATCAACTTGCGTTTGCATTGAAGATATAGCCATTATAGAAAGTTATTATGATAAGTGATGCAAATTCTCTGTATAAGTCAGATTTAATTCATGCTTTTCTGTATGACATATAACTATGGTTGGCACTTTGCATATCCCTATTTAATGGATATGTTGTAGTTTGGGTTAGGTATTGATATTGATAATATCGCAGACAGACAGTTGGCTGATGTTCCCCTTTAGTGTGGCTATCCAAGCACGGTGAGAGTGAGGCTACAATGTAGGAGACCCCACAGAAGAAATACCAAACCGAAAGAGCAGCAATGACGACAGAAACGTCCTCAGGAGCGCAGTCCTGCATTTAGCATCTCCACACCATTAGTCAGGCTGCACAAAGCTGCTACGTTTGCGCCTTATTGGCTCAATTGTTACTGGAGAGGAACAGCAGCCTGGTGCTGACTAACAGATGAGTAATGCATCTTGAAAGTCTTAGAAAACAACAACCCTAAAACCACTTCAAGATTAATTAAGGAATCAAAAAAACTTTGAAACACTTTAAAACTTTGAAAAACCAAGTAGCACGCGCACTAACATCTGTAGACCGTTATGTAACTTTGATCCCTCCTCTGGATCAGTACTGTAAAAAAAAAGATCCTGATCAGTAAGTAGGCTATAGCAGAACAGCACAACAGTGCATGAGTCGTGTTTCTAACGGTGTTCTTGTTATCGTACCGTGAGGTGACGGGTTCTTCAACATATTTCTCCCCAGCGGTTTGACGTCATAGACGGACTTCCAGTCCAGGGTGTCGGGCATCGGTGCGCCCTGCAGGCTCCACTCATCCTCACATCTCTTCTTCCACTCAGACATGGTGCGACACTAACGCTGTGGAATCTCGCTCTTTCACGAGTTTTTCAGGAAGTCTGAGAGGGTTTTTATTACAGTCTGTAGTTCATACGCCACACCCCATGATACAATGGAAGTAAGGCAGCGCAATGCACGCTGCTGCCTGGCCTCTTAAAGCCACAGTGTTTAATAGTGTCATGGGATATAAAAGATCAATGACACTGAAGTGAAAAGAAGTGATTATGGAGCCCCAAAACTGACAGTAAAAGGTTAGACATCGAGAATACATGATGTCAGTTGTTAAATAATAATGAATATATAAAAAAGCTTTATACTTGTAGCACCCTATAGCACTATTCTGCTAACCAACATGTACAAAACTCTATTTTACACTTCTGTTTATTTTTGAATAACTCATTTAATTTATACTGAACCACAGAGAGAAAAAGTAGACGCCTCTACCAAGGCCACCATTTACTAATTCATGCACATGAGTTATGATGCATGGCCTCAAATTAAGTAAATTGTTCACACGTTTTGATTCATTCGTGGGCAAGAATTAAATAACTAAGTCAACTTTGGTAGTGCAAGGCAAGTCACTGATTCCACCTGCTTAAAGGTGACGGCTGGAATATACATAATCATAATCCCAAACCAGAAATATGAAAATAAATGTATTAGTTGGCAAATTACTCTTTCGTAAATATGTTTCAATTTCGGTGTAATTAATCAATTGTAAGTAACCACTGAAATAATTTCCAAGTATTTCCATTGCAGAATCCACAGAATACACCTTTGAATTATGAGTCATACAGTAAGTAGCCATGAGTCATAGTGGCAGCCTGTCTGCTAGTTTACCAATATATGCTCTCTCCATGGTAACATGACTGACACTGCCCTGACCTTTGCACTGCATATAGGGTGTACTGTGCGTTTATTAACCAGAGAAGAGTTTAAGTGCACTGATATGGAGCACAATGCAAGGTTTGTGTATTTAAATGTAAAATGTGAACTGTGAAACATTTGACTTGTACAGACTCAACCTGTTTGGCTATGTATTCTGTACTGTGTGCTCTCTCTTCAGCAGGTTATCTGTGAACAAGGTACAGACATAAAGAAGATCTGGCCCTTTGCTGCAGAGTATTAATAATGAGAGGAGCAGGGTATTTCCAGTTTATTAAAATAAAATGAAATAAAATGAAATAAAATAAAATAGAATAAAATGAAATGAAATGAAATGAAATGAAATAAAATAAAATAATTTCCTGACCATTAGAAAGGTTAAAGTCCAAGGTAGAATACAGATAGTAAATAATTGATACTAAACCTATATGGATGTGTAGTGAGCTTTGCTTAAAGGAGAATTAATTAATTGTATGCATTATTAAAATCATGTTATTAGCTGAAACTGAGCCAAACCTTTCCAGTGTACAGTGCATATATGGTATCTTGCCAGGGAGTTACACATGTTTGTGATCTGCATTGATGTGATTGTTGACTTGGAGATGAGATGTCTAACCACATCTGAAGCAGCCTTTTAGAGCGGAAAAGATGACAGTGAGGTGCCGGGTCAACTTACACTGCAAATACTTTACAAATGTCTCCACCTTGTGGATTCTAGCAGTATGTTTGACAGTACAGTCAACAGTAAACTCAATTTCAAACTGCTTACATTACAGTAAGTACAGTAAGCAGTACAGATGTATTGTCTGAAGTTTTGGGAGCAGAATAGGAGAATTGCATTTTCTAGAAGTAGTGCTAATGATTTCAGTTTTTTCAGCATAGAAGCTTTTGTTGCACAACTGTGTCGGGACAAATTAATAATTGTTGCACTTTTTGGGTTATATCCATATGGTTGAATGCACTTATTGTAATGCTTTGGATAATAGCATCAGCTAAATAAATGTGATGTAATGTTAAGTATGCAACATGTCTAAAAGTTATATATAGTATAATTCTAAGTGTTGGTGTTTCGACCCTGCAACAACATTGAACAATATCCAGTGCTGCCTGTCAAAGAATGATGTTTCTGTTTTGTGTACATTTAAAATAAATGTATCTGCCACAGCTAATAAATGACTGAAACACACCTGGGCTGACCTTCGACCTTTTCACAATTCTTTAAATTGTTGAAATATGTTTAATAAAATACCATTGTAATTAAAGTGTGTGCATGTAAATCTGTGTTGCTAATAGGTTTTTCTTTTTCTTCTAAGTTAATCCTGAAGCACATTTGAGGGCTCAGAATAGAACAGTGGATTCTGTATCTGCTTTAACCACTGGGAAGGTTCAAGGTTATTCTTTTTTCTCTTGATACGATACACGATGGCACCATGAAATGCAGCTGTAGCCCCCTCCACACTACAAATAAAGTATATCAGATATTCTCAGATTTTTTAAATTAGAATATAATTTAACAATAAAATAGAACAAAGTGTATAAAAGGTAGCACAAAAGAAAGAAGTAAAAGCATAGAACATAATCACACTCATTTACAACGGAGACGTACCAGATGGATGTTATACAAGTTGAAAACAGCACATACTGCTTGTGTTTTTTTATGTCATGGAGGACCCGGAGCCAGTCGTGTTTAAGGTTGTAAGAGGGCCAGAGAAAAGCAACAGGGGGCAGCAGACCCTTGATCTGAAGAGTGTACTGCTGCAGGGCAACCAGTCGGCTCCAAAATCATACATACTCTCAAAGTACAAAACAATGGGGGTGTAATACATTTAAATGCATTGCCAAAGCTTTGTAGTTAAAGTGTTTAATCTTTTGAGGACATAGGCTGTGCTGCAAAAGTAGGACAGCATACTGTGAGATTATGTAACAGACATTCAGTAATACGATCAGCTGCCAATTGTAAGACATGTGTTACCAGCCTATATGGAGAGGTGTTTAAAGCGGCAATCCTAAAGATTCCAGTCCCGGCTATTTTAGAATTTTTATTTGATGGAAAAGAAAGGAAATGTACATTCTGTACACAAGACATCTATTGCACTTCTATTACACTTCTGTCCATCCTGATAAGATCTGTCTCTCACAAGTCCCCCAACTTTATGGAGCTGCAAATCGCTAGAATATCCCTTTAAATGGGAGGACATATGAAAAGCGCCAATAGACAACCGGATTATCCCTTAAATGAAACCATCCAGTCAATACAGAATCACTCAAATGAACACATTTGAACGCATCCTTGTGTAACACAAGCTGAGGACAAGCATATGAAGGTGAAACTTACACACTATATATATGTGTCCCCAGGGTTGTGGCACTGAGCCAGGTGTACATGCATGTTACATTGCACAGTGAAGCATGTGCAATGATACGGGGTCACATAGTGTACTGCAAGCCTCTGGAATGCCAGCCCTTTATTCATTCAGATGCACTGATACACGTTTGATACGCTAAAATAAACATTCTCCCACTAGAGCATGTTGTGTTCACGTGTTTGGGTCCAGTTAATCCAATTGAAAGGGCCGTGACCTATTTACTGAGCAGCAGCACCTGCATGACTCACTTGTTAATACTGTGGTGAAGGACAAAAGACAAATCCCTAATCTCACTTTACCTACTGTTTTCTTTATAGAATATAGTTTACCAGTGTTTTTAGTCTGATAAAAAAATGGCGTGAAAATTAGACAATCATTCAACATCTGTGTATAACAACAGTATACAATTTTGTTTAATTTTTGTGTTTTTGCTCACTCGAAGCAAACCTAATTTGTTGCCGCACAACATCACTGCACTGCCCACCTTGGTGCAGCTTAATTTCACAATATTTTTTGCAAG
This sequence comes from Anarrhichthys ocellatus, assembly GCF_004355925.1. Classification (NCBI taxonomy): domain Eukaryota; kingdom Metazoa; phylum Chordata; class Actinopteri; order Perciformes; family Anarhichadidae; genus Anarrhichthys; species Anarrhichthys ocellatus. The sequence goes on along the minus strand of NW_022280089.1, from coordinate 524,301 downwards.
GTTTAGTACTGACTCGCTGAAATTGAATCTGGGTCCTGGGTGGGCGGTGGCTCCTGTGTGACAGGGTGCAGATGGACCAGCGAGCCTGGTACAATTATAGCCTCCCCCTGACCACACGTGACATTGGTGGCTTGAATTTCAAGGGCGCAACCACCAACACTCACAACGGGTCTGCAACAAGTAAAACACTGCAGGCGTGCAACTGAAAGTTCAGCTTGCATAATATCCAATTCAGCCTATTTGTAAATCTGCATAATCATCATTTACACTGACTATAACAAAAAAAACGTCAGCCGTCAGCCAGCTATTTTTAGGCCTCAGGCCGTCTAAAGATAAAGTGTATTCTTATATTTGAAAACGCGTATTTATCTTGAAAATGAAACAAATATATCCCCTTAAATTTTATGTTGTTGATCTGCATCTCCAGGCTCCTTCTCCACAGACAGGTGTTGAATTTGATGTGGGAGAGAAGCTTTAAATATAGTCTGCCATAAAGGTGTTATTTATAGAGGCTCGCTATGTCATTGTGTGTGGTTGCTAAGCACATATTGCTACTCTTCCAGTCAGGTGTCATTCAAATGGTTTCATAATGAAAGAACTGCGGACAAGTATCACTAATCGTGGCAGAGATATTGAAATTATACATTTTCCCCACTTCGGACCAAAGTGACATAACATAACTTAACACTTAAGAGTGGGTCACGCAGCTGGCGCTTGACACTGTGCTATTCTGACGCAGGTCAGTGCAGTTGGTGTAGATTCCTCTCCAAGGGTCAAGCTGTGTATGTAGCGTCCTGCAAGGCTACTACATAATGCTCTCTTCCTCTGACATACACTGTGGGATGAGAAGACAGAAATTGTTGAAATTCAACATTCTAAGGTTTCAGGAAATACATTGGGCCTCATTCAGCAACATTATCCTAAAGTTCTCATTCTTTCTCTTAATTTTTCTGAGAAATAATAGGAGAGGTCAACACTAGATGCACCAAACGTATGCTGTTCACCACGTAAAATGTTCTCTTTCCTAAGAGAAGAGCAAAAATAAGAAAACATTGATGAATCCCATAAATCAATGGGTACAACAAAATAATAGAAAACTGTGGATACGTACAAAAATCTGTCATATCGGTTCCTGCATGAGGCCCAATGAGCGTAGTCACCACATAATTCCTCACAACAATCCCCAAAACTATTTATTACCCAATTTAGAATACTCTACGTCCCATATTTATTCTTAAATAAAAGCACAGTGTACCTGCCCTGTTGGAAATTGTTCAAACGTAATGAGGGTGCATCTCAAAAGCCAGATGGAGATTTCAGCATCTTGTGAAACTTGAGAAACTTCCTGGCCTGCATGAGCAGAAGGCACATCATCATGTCACTGCCCTGTTGCATAACTGTTCTAGACTGACATTATTCAATTGCTCTGGATGAAATTTCAGCCAGCAGCGAGCCACTCTGTCTGGTGTCATATTTGCAGGTGATACTACTTCCTTGTAGGGATTAAAAGTTAGCCAAACCTATTTCAAGTCTTACTTACATATATACCAGAAATGGTATACATGCAAAAACCCAGGCATCCCCACTATGCTGCAATTGTATGCACAAGACCAAACCATGTTGCATGCAATGGAGTAGAACATAAAACGGCAGAAGGGCTGAAGTATGTGGCAGGGTTGGGTTGGATATTTGGGAGGGAGGGGGCAGTGTTCTACGAGCTGGTTGTACAGACAGGGGTAGGGGTGGTAATGATACTTAGGACTGGAAGGAGCAGGTGTCAGCCAGTAAGCTGCCAGGCAGATATGGCTGGGACATCCCACAGACACAGTTGCTTGCTGGGATGCCCCCCCTTCTTGAACAGGGTCTGCAACAACACTCCTATGGATTCCCATTTGATTTGCTACCACACCGTTAGTTTTTCCACCAGTGGCGTCATCGCCAACTTTCTCTCCAGTGTAGATAGATTTGGATTTGATGAGTAACTTTTTGCTTTGGGTGCAGGCCAACTAGCGTGGTGTTCCTGAAAAAGCTGGGGGTGGCGTAGCTTGTCTGGAGAATTTATTCCCTGAGAACTAAACCTGGATCAAAGAGCAGCCATGTTAGAAAGCAGGAGCATTTTGTTTAGATTTTGATCACAGATTGCCATTAAACTAGACAAAAACAACAGCAAAAGTCCTGACAATACTGCAAGTTCCATGAAATAAATGAAGAACTTTCAATTCTTCTGGATAAAACTGTATTAAAGCAATGCGTGAAGCAGCTGCGGAGCAGATACATTGGTAAAATAGTGTGAGGCATTGTCAAAGAAGGGAGCTAATGAAGCTAATGTCAAAGATGGCATCATCTTTCATCCTCAACATTCCATCCAACGTCAGCCTGATAATTGCCATATCAATTAGAGCCGGAATGGGTCTTGGATGTTTTAACGTAGTTTCCTCTACAGGTCTGTGGGGGTCAACAAAACTGTACGGGGGAACACAGCAACAATACCTGCACAATCTAATGCTATCCAATACAATAGCCTTGTTTTCATTTTTGTTTAGTCTGTTAAAAAACGTATATTTAAATGACAGTAGTGATGTTATATTTCAAAATCGAATTTGAAGGTCATTACTTTTCCTTGACCTCGATGGAAGACGTCATGAGGTCAAGGAAAGATGTAAAGGAGAAGATGATTTCATAAGGAAAACACAACCACCGTGCTCAGAGCATAAAGCTTGTGTGTCGGCGGTGCTGCCGCAAGGAATTGTGGGACAGTATTATCTCCTGTCCTTCGGTAAAGAGTGGTCCAGTGTACCCGATTCTAAATCAGCATTGAAGCACTTTACCTTAGCATTTAAAGGATTCGACTAGCTCTTATCATGGCTGCCATTTAGATACTTCTGGGTCATTTCACTCTGTTAGGAACCTCCCTAAGCAAAAAAGACTGCTTGACCACAGTCCGCTTTCAGAAGAAACCAAGCAGAGTGGAGGCCGTAAGAAAGATCTTCTGGGCTTGGAGGCCGTTTAAGATGGTATGCTCAGTCCCTCTTTGTCCGATTAGTCTACTTTGTATACGTCAGTCTTCACTGATCCATGCACCCTCGATATCACATAACCTTGATTTATTTATCTCAGTAGCTCACTTAAACAACTTCCTCCTTTTTGTTTGAGCCTTGAGCCTGTTCATGACACAATTCACCCCAACAAGCTGCTGCTGTGGAATATAGTGTGTTCATACTTCCATAGTGCAAAACTGACCATTCTGCCCTCAGAGGGCCATTACTCATCAACAAGGAGGTATCCATCGACTGTTAATATTTAGGATTAACATACTCAGCATTCCTCCTGACCAGATATCAGTCAGAGACAACTCGGACTCCCACCTGCTGGATAAAATGTGTCTTTGGGCAGCATTTCTACATGGCAGCCATTTGATGAGAAGCACTCCAACTCTTTCTAACCTTCACGCCTCACACCAGGACCCCTGATCTCTTCAGTGGCAAACATCAACCCCCCCCCACACACACACACATCCCTCCTCCTCCCCTCTCAGATACTCGTCTGGTGCTATGTATGGTCCAAGGGTGGGTGAGGGGGGAGAGGTTGGGGGAGGAAGGTGAGGGGGTTGAGGGTACAGCTGCACTAGGCCACTCGTCTTGGATGACTGAGATGTAAATGCGTCCCTTTCATAAACTGTTCTGGTATCAGTACAGAGGATCTGGCCAATGAGGGCGCAGCAGGCACTAAAATGGACAAGCCAATGGCTGAGTATCGGCCGGGTATATAAACAGGGAGCAAAGACCTCCAGATTCGGGTGCCCCTATTTTGGCTGTGTTGAACAGGATCTGATCCCAAGGACTGTTACCTCTGTTCTTTTCTGCTGTGAAGGTAAAGAAATATCACAGACATTAGTTTTGTGGAGTTAAAGAAGGAGGGGAAGATATTGGGAGGCATGTGCGGATTCAGAGAACCATTCAAACATTTAAGAAAAAACAACTCTTTTTGGCTGTTTGTTCTTTTTGCCTGTGATGAAGGGTTTGATAACTTAAAGACTGATGAAATCATTCCGGGATGTTTGAATCCATATGATGCATTCTGGGTAAAAAAAAAAAACAGAGACCTAGTGGGTATCAGAGGTCATTGAATTTTGTAAGACTATTTCATTGTTATGAAATTAAAAAAGGCAAGAAAATGTTTCAGCCCAGCGGTAGCTGCATTAACTTGTATCACTAGAAATATTTACGCTCTCCGCAAATGGTTTTTTCATTTGGATGCTGATATATGTGGACATGTGCTTCACAGTGTGACACATGTAGACTGCCTGAACGCCCTGGATATCCAGTAATTGATTTTAGCTCTTTTTAAGATGACTTTTTGGGCTTTAACTTAACAAGACAATTACTCTTAGCAAAGTGATAACTGCATCTAAAATGTCACTTTCCTAAACCAATTTGGCTCATTACCAACACTTGGATTGCATTTCATGTGATGTCACAAGTGCGTCATTGTATGTGTCAGTCTTTTATTACTCATGTGATCAGCATTTCAAGGGAAGATGAAACTAATTACTGTACAAAAGTGTATAGACAATTAGAAGTAAACAGATCTTGCTGGAGCAGTGGACTGAGGGGAAGCATCAGCAGCTGGTCGGCCTTATGTCAGGAGTTCGGCATAGCGACAGCTTCAAGTGATGCCCTAAGGGTTTGAACCTGCAGGGTTTAGCTGTGATACACGTGTGATACAAAAAAAGTGAAGAGTGTTTTCAAACGGGACATGTTAGTGAAACACGACCAGCAAAGACTTCTAGGTGTCAAGGTGTGAATTGTAGAACTGGGGTTGTGCTTGTGCCAAGAGAATTACAATACTTCTTATATATGCTGGGGACATTTTTTAAGATACAGTATACGATCAGATGTGCTGATGCTAAAAATACCCAGGCAACATATGCTCCTCCCCCAACTCTATTTCAACTGGACATTCAAGCCGCTGAGAATCGAGTGACACTTGTTACCAGGATTCCTCTGCCGACACCAGTTATTGTCTGCAGCTGTCTCCCAGAAATTGCAACTAAAAGATGTTTTTTTGTGCAGAGTAGTATCCGATTAGGACAAATTGTTTCTTGATTAACCAGAGCCTCTGTTCAAGTTTGCTCATCCTGTGCCTCCCTCTCTTTGCAGTGTTAGAAAGCAATCATGCCTTTCGGAAACACCCACAACAACTTCAAACTCAACTACAAAGTTGAGGATGAGTTCCCCGACCTGGCCAAGCACAACAACCATATGGCCAAGGTCCTCACCATGGAGCTGTATGGCAAGATTAGGGACAGGCAGACACCCAGCGGCTACACCCTGGATGACGTCATCCAGACTGGTATCGACAACCCTGGTGAGACCCAAGAGACACGTCAATGTAGACCAAATCATCTAGACGCATAGCTCTACTGACTGAAATAAAACTTCATGTTACATTTCTTGGTAAAACCTGTGAATAATGACTAACTGTACAACAGCTCTCATCTTCCCTCCCATCATCTAATGGCTGCTTTTCCCATTCGCTCCCTGCCTTCAGGTCACCCCTTCATCATGACTGTTGGCTGTGTCGCTGGTGATGAGGAATCCTACGAGGTCTTCAAGGAGCTGTTGGACCCCGTCATCTCCGACCGTCATAATGGATACAAGCCCACTGACAAGCACAAGACCGACCTGAACTTCGAGAACCTGAAGGTGCAGTACTCCAGTTAGTTAAAGAGCAGGAAGCTGTTTGTTTCATTGAGTAAAGACTCTTAGGAACAGAAACCAAGCACTACACTGGATTAGTAAATTGATCTGAAAAAAATAGGAACTAACCACATGATGAATCCCAGGTGCCCTACATTTGTATACTTGTGTTTCGCTGTGTAATTGAGAATTCGTCATTAGGGTGGTGACGACCTGGACCCCAACTACGTTCTGTCTAGCCGCGTTCGTACTGGCCGCAGCATCAAGGGATTCACCCTGCCCCCCCACAACAGCCGTGGAGAGCGCAGAGCCATTGAGAAGCTGTCTGTTGAGGGTAAGTTATTAATAGTTTGAGTCCATAAGTTTTACAAAGGAATGGGCAATAAGCAAGGCCTTCCCCAAACAATCGGCTGTGCACAAGATTGTATCACTTTAGGATAAGAGGTCGAATCTACAGTGAACCGATAAGGAAACAGTCTTGTTCTGCTTGTCCATTTAGTGCAGAATCAGTAAAATGTTAAATGGCAGAAGACACTCTACAAAGCTTATCATTTCTCGTTGAGATCTATCGCAGTAGTAAAGTAGTACGTTCAGTCTCCTAATTGTATATGTGTCTCTCCAGCTCTGACCAGCCTGGATGGCGAGTTCAAGGGAAAGTACTACCCCCTAAAGTCCATGACTGACGCAGAGCAGGAGCAGCTGATCAATGATCACTTCCTGTTTGACAAGCCTGTCTCTCCCCTGCTGACCTGTGCCGGCATGGCCCGTGACTGGCCCGATGGCAGAGGCATCATGTGAGTACCACCAATCACTGTCAGCGGGCCAGCTGTGGAAACACCTTTCAAAACTCATCATGTGACGGCGTCACCTGTGTGTTTAATGCTGTATGCTGATCCTTTGCATCCATCTCCGTCCAGGCACAACGACAACAAGACCTTCCTGGTCTGGGTGAACGAGGAGGACCACCTGCGTGTCATCTCAATGCAGCAGGGCGGCAACATGAGGGAGGTCTTCAAACGTTTCTGCGTTGGCCTGCAGAAGGTACACATAAATAAAACAAGTTCAAAAATCAAGATTAAAAAGAAGTGTAGATCACTGCTGGATGCAACTCTGACTCTTCTTTTTTTTCTTCTCCCCAGATTGAGGAGATCTTCAAGAAGCACAACCACGGCTTCATGTGGAATGAGCATCTTGGCTACATCCTGACCTGCCCCTCCAACCTGGGTACCGGCCTGCGTGGTGGTGTTCACGTCAAGCTGCCCAAGCTGAGCACACACGCCAAGTTTGATGAGATCCTCACCAGGCTGCGTCTGCAGAAGCGTGGAACAGGTACTAATTTATCCACCCTTTAGCTTGTACCCCTGGCAGGTCCGTTAAGATCTCTACTGAGATTCTACAGCACTCTAAACTCAAAAGGTGTGATGTGTAATCCGAACATCATCCCTTGACCTTTCTTCCTCCTTAGGTGGTGTGGACACTGCCTCCGTGGGAGGTGTGTTCGACATCTCCAATGCCGACCGTCTGGGCTCCTCTGAGGTGGCACAGGTCCAGCTGGTGGTTGACGGTGTCAAGCTCATGGTCGAGATGGAGAAGAAGTTGGAGAAGGGAGAGGCCATCGACAGCATGATCCCCGCACAGAAGTAAAGCGGAACAATCGTGTGTTTATCTCCAGACCATTCATGTGCAATCGAGCCAGCTGACGGGGGTGCAGAGGAAACAGGCGCTCACAAAGAGACTCTTGACTCTGCTCACCTCTTTTTCCTTTCTTCTTTCGCTCTTTTTTTCACGTTCTCCTGTGTTGGTTGGTAACATCCTGGGATCAGCCTCCACTGAGCCGGGCTCGCCTGGCATCACCTACTTTTTGTTATAAAAAGTAATGATTATTGAAGCTATTCATATTGCTCAATAAAAAATGGTACCCCATGAAACAACGAAATTAATCATTATGATCTTTTGTGACACAGCATGAGAAATAACAATTCACAAAGTGTTGTCTTCACCAATCAATACTCACCTTGTCAGATGATCCGAAGCCATTGATAAATATTCAGATTGTGTGTCGCAACTACGACAACAAGACTCCAAAAATGAAAGAAAAGAAAATGCCAACATCAGTGAATTTTATTAATCTTCAGCTCCGTGTTCTCCTTATAAACCACAACCACTCCATCTCAGTTTACAGTTTGTTTCTGAGGGGAGGAATCAAACAGTAGAGCAGTGTAAAATTACTCATACAGGTCAAACTGTGTGTGTTCTTCAGTCCCTTTTGCATATAACATCCAGCTGTTTCCAAAAATCTGATTGGAAATGACAGTGCATGTTAAATACTGAGCCCCCTGGCATCCTAATACTGTACCATCTAAAACCAGACCAGTCATACGCCATCTCTGAGCAGGTGCAAACACGTTTACTCAACAAGCAGGTCAACAAAATCTTTTCAAGATTTTTTCACAGTAGATTCCACCTCAAGACAATGTTCATCCACCTTATACTAAGAGTGAGTTGCTTTACACCAAGTTATTTGCTTTTTCGCCCGTCTCACCTTGTTAATTGCCACTGAAAGGCTTCGCAAACAACCTGACTCACGTTTGCCATCGGGAGACAGTGATGTGACATTTCTATGGCTTGAATGCAACCCAGGGCTTTCGACATGTTGGGGACTTATTGTAAATTCAAGTTAAAGTAGAACCAAACCGAACAGTTGATTCCAAATGTAAGTGTCCTTGCTGGATCTATAACTGAACATTTCTCTTACACACTGTGTACGTTGTGGTACATTTCATGGCATGTCTGCACACTTGGGAGTGTACTGAAACTATCCTTTAGCAAACAAGTTGGAGTGAAGTCACTGTGTTTCACCCAAGCCGCCCTGTTTGTCTTTTTGTGAATGGGGGAAGGACTTGGCGCTACATTTAGCACCGTTTCTTTGTACCAATTCATGTCTAAAATGATCGTGTCTGCATTTCACAAAGCTTCCAATCCTAGGTGTGCATCATGTTAAATTTTTTCCCCTAAAACCCAAACTCTGAAGTCATGCAGGATTGCAGGTTGGTTTTGTTCCCCATTGTCACTGACAGAATCTGCTTTAAACTAGAAGTACTTTCCTTGCTCTAGCTATAAATAAACCTTGAGCTCTAAGATATATACTATATTCATATATTTTATATACAGCCATCAACTGACTGATATAAATCCTGTTTTTTTAAAATGATATTATTCTAAAAAATAAATAAAGTACCTGTGCAAATATCCACAAATTGAAGTGTTTCACATTTAAGACATTGGCGCCCTCCAGTGGCTAGTTCTGGGCATTACCTGTACAGGTACACTGGAAGGAACTGATTCAAGTCAAAGCAAAGTGCATTGAGGTCTATATTACCTAATGCTAATATACACCACAATGAGAAACGTCCAGGGAGAGGACAAGGACAGACTCCTGGTGTCCACATTGGTGTCTGCTTCTCACCCCGAGGAGGAGAACGGGCCCCCCCCCCCCCCCCGACGGGTTCCGTGAAAACAGCACACGCCAAACATGACTGAGAAGATGTCATACATGGGTCTACAATGCAAGAGTTTTGATGATGGCTGAATGTCGCCCCGCGAGAGAGCAGGGTCTCAAACGATGAGCTGAGGAAAGCCAAACGCTCGTTGTGACGTTAGAAAAGAGGCGGTCGTACGTGCGAAGGTGGTGGACAGGGGTCAGCTCCCTGGTGGATGTAGGGAGTTTATGATGGGTGGGGAGGGGGAAGGAAATGGGGCTGGGGCGTTTTGGGGTCACCATGAGCAAAGCCACAACTGAGAGATAGTATTAACAGTAAATCAGCAGCCAAACAACATGATCTCTGTAGCCTACGTAAATATCACAGTACGTCACTAGAAACAGGGAGGGAGAATAGAAAGCCTTCTCGTTTTTTTCTTCACATTAAATATGCACTATATGAAGGCGCCGGGGGTTGTTTCGCTTTAAAGGCAACTGGACTAACAAGAAGAAAACATTGTGCACAACTGCCCCCGTCGTGCCTTTCCGGATTCGGAACACTCCCCTCTGAACCCTGCAGCCCACAAAGTCACCGACAATGGACGTGCCAGTTCATAGACTGTGCCACAAAACGGGAGAGGGTGGAGATTTAGAGGTGCGTGTAAAGGTGAGTGTGTAACTGAGATTTCGCTGCTCGGCCTGATCCGCTTTTGGTGCTTCCCATCAACGCACTGAGATGATGGCACATGGCACAGAAGAGAACCCAGAGAATTGCATTGCACTGGAAATGAAACCAGAGCACCACTGTTACTTTGCAGCGGGACGACTGCGAGATTTCAAGGGGCAAGGTTTGCGTTCGTCGCTCTCACGCCACCTGACCAAACAGTTGAGGGAGTATAGGTGGAAAGGTATTCTCAAGTGTGTCTCTGCTTGTCGCGTTTTCAGTACGATGCTTTTTTTAAGAAAGGTAAAGGGATGAAACGGGGTGGGACGTTGGGAAAATCGAAATGCTTTGAAACAAGTTTTACTGACAATGACCAGAGCTGAATCCAGCCAACCAGAGGGCAGCATGTGTGCATGTGGTCTTTCCAGGCCTCTCTATTCATTCTTTTATAGAGGCAGCCATAGAAAAAGTGTTTCTTGACAACAATGGTATGAGTTATATAACTCTATAATATTATACCAAATCAGTTGTGTTGATTGGTGCATGGCGTTACTGCACCAACATGTTTTTCTTCATCTTTGTTGTGCAAACAACGTGGGGATTGTTTCTCAACAAACATTATCTACATGTTTTAAAGTCCCATGCAGAGAAAACTAATGTGATTGAGAGGCGACAACTCTGTCGGATCAAGAAGCGGAAGATGTCACTGGCTTTTTGTATTCCAGGTCGGCCTCTGATTGGCTGTTTCAAAGGCCTGTCAACCCCGCTCCCACTGACCTTAATCCAGTGCGGTCGTCACTGCTGCATGTACATGAATCAAAGCAGCGCAAAACTCTGTGACTGCCGGTCTGATCACTGAGTTGGACCATATCCACGTTTGTGCATGTTATTGTCCCCAGGTGACAAAAAGTCAGCAGATAATCGGTTGGTCGGGGGGGTGTATACGTAAAAGGTGACATATAAAAAGAACAATTTTTAAAAAAAGGACTGGCTGATAAATGACGTCCGGTACACAAGAGATGATGTTTTTCTGTAGTGGTGAAAGTGACAGTGGAAAACAATGATCAGAGCAATAAATAACAAAATAAAGAGTCATTATGGCTAGAGTAGCGATACAAAATATTCAACTAGATTCCATCTGATCCAGGTCCAGTGGGTGCAGTTGCTCACTGAAGAAGTTGGCTGAGCTGGGTGGGGTGATTAGGTGGATGGGGTGCCTCAGTCTGTATAACTTTACGGGTAAGGTGTGCGCGTATGTGTGTGTGTGTGTGTTTGGGGGGGTAGTCATGAAAGAGACAGAAGGTGTAGTCTTTTCTCTCGGGTCCAGCCCCTCGCCCCTTCTCTGCTATTTTTTTTCTTCAATTTTCCCACCAACACCTCCCTGTGCGCACACACATCCAACACTCGCTCACACAACAACAAGCACTCATACGCAAACACGTCCCTCTGTTCAAAGTTCAAGGTCCTTAGAGATTTGGGTGGCAATGTCTCGAAAAGCTAGCGGCGTCCCCCAGAGTCGCGTGTAGCGCACCCCGTTAGAAGTCTCGGAGGTGCCCGTGGAAAGGTGACACACCTCGGCCTCGAAAGCCACGCGGCCCCCTGCCACGCCGTGGGTGCAGGAGAGCAGAAAGGGGCCGGCATGGTGGACCTGGCAGCCACATCCGAGCGCCGCCTCCCGCAGGGCCAGAACCACCTCCGCAGGGTCCCTCCGCCCACCGCCTCTCAGATCCCAGCCACGTCCGACGGCCCGGGGCTCGGACGCTTTTTGATACCAAGGTAGATGGCAACTAGGGAGGTGGTGGGGGTCATCAGAAAAATGTTTAGGCATTGAAACGTGCTTGCTTTCTACTGGTCTCATGAAAAAAAAAACAAAGATATATTTTCTAAGTGCTGTCCTGCAGCTGGAACAAGAGCACTGACCTTGTGACCGCAAATCTCCTGATTCCCTCAGATTCATTTGTGACCCTGTGGGACAAACAGGCAGAGTGAGAGGTAATCCACCCGAGCACAACGAGCCTTCAGAGCAATCCACAACTCTCAGATGAGATGGCAGGCAGTAGTGGATATTAGGGCTGCACCATTAAGGCCAAAATGACAATCACGATTATTTTTTATCAATATCGTGATCACGATTTATCATCGCGATTATTAAACCTGATCGCGATTTGGATTAATAGTGCAGCCCTACTGGGTATCGTACGGTGAGAGGTTTCCGTTTTCTCACAAATTTCAAAGCATGCAGATATGAATCCAGTCATTTGACTCTCAGTCACCTCTGTTCATGGCACTACGCATTCCAATCCATTCTCACAAACACGTGGAGTAACATGTAATGACTTTCAACCCATCAACCACAAAAACATAAAACACAATTTCTAAGGGTACAATTACACCCAGGATCATAAAAGACTGTCTGTGCTGACAATGACACTGATAACAACGGAAAGTTAAGAAACAAGAATCAAATGAATCTTCCTTGACTGCAACCATGCTTGGAACCAAGAGTGTGGGACCATGACAGTATGAAGATGGCTAACAGTCATGCAGACAAGCAAGAAGTCACAGATAGAGGTGTGAAGAAGTCAGGCGGACATATGGGGCAGCACAGGCAGACAAGAAAGAAGCCAGAGACATGGGAACTTACTAACTGTTTTTGATCCTTGTGGAAGAGTACAACCCGAGACTGATTTGTTTGAGCCCTGGCGCTTGGACGGGTCAAGATTGACCCTGATGCCATGACAGTGGGGGGAAAGCACAACGAGATAAAGAGGGAAGAGCAGGGGGTGGGGGTGGGGGAATAAGAGAGAATATAATTGAATAACAGGAGAGCAAGTGGTGGAAAAGAAGCGCAGCGCACGAGCCGATTGGCGAGGATAAAGCTGAGGTTTGATAAGATTAGACATGTGTGATTATGACGACTGGGAGGGAGAGGGAAGCGGAGGATAATCCAGGGCCACAGAAGGGCTTGCCAAAAGGCCGGGTGAGTACAATGTTCTGATAAGCGTGGATCCATATCCAGGGCTGTGCTCAAGCTGAAAGGAAGAACTTCACAACAACGCTACATCATTTCATACTGTATGTTTGATATTCTTGGTTTGTGATATATTGTCTTCTTAAGACATATTTTACATTTTAGCAGCTGAAACAGATCCTGATACCTGGTGACATCTTTATCTATCTATTCTCTTTGATTCAAAATAAATCTTGGCATTAGAAGTTTCCATGGTGTATTATAAACTGTTTAGAGCTAGTGTTTGGAAGTAGGTCATCATTCTCTTTCTAATATCTATTTTATATTGCTTTGGAATTCTCTTTCAAACAACTGGATTCACTCTAGTTTCTCACCAAACGCTACATTTTACAAGATTATATATGAACATATTGTGATGGCCTTCGCTTTACTATTATTCCTCATGAATAGAGCTTGCATACAACAACCATGAAACTCAATGCAACCTCAGTATGTTAGCTGTTAACTCTATTATTATCGGTAACAGGTACTTGTTTTGTTTCCTTTAAAGAGGGCCAGGCTAGCTGTTTCCACATGCTTCCAGTCTTTATGGTAAGCTATGCTAACAGTCTCCTGGCTGTAGCTTCATATCTAATGCTCAGACTCTAAACGTGGGATCAATCCTGTGATACGTGACAAGCGGCATGCATCTACCTGCGAGTGAGTTTGGAGGTCAGCTTGGTGAAGAGGTTGGAGGTTGCCCTGGTGCGGGCGTGGGGCAGGGGGTTGGTGTCATGGTGGGACAAGGTGGGTGAGGTGGGTGGGGCTGAGTAGACCGGGGGCCCGCGGTCCCTCAGCTGTCCCCCGTGAAAGGTGCTGCGGATGGTGGAGCCTCGGGTCAGGCGGCACCGGTCCGAGGACGAGGAGGAGGCGGCAGCTCCGGCGCCAGAAATGCTGAGCGTGGAGGGAGACGCTTGTGGCAAGCGGTGGCCCAATGAGCTGCAGAGTAGAAAAAGGAATGATTGTGTCTTAAGCTAGCCCAGGCATTGTCTCCTAACAGCAGAACAACTGAGGGAGACAACTGCTACCTTTTTAAGTAAAGATTTTCAGGCAAAATGACTGGAGCATTAATCTTACACTCTTACCTTTTTAAGTCAATGTATGATTTGATGTTATTGCTTAACGGATCCATATGATGATGTGGTGATATGGCTCCACCAAATAGTTACCTGCTTAATCTGCTTATTGAAGATCTGTACTGGTAAATATTCAAACCTCCCACACACAAGTGGTACCTGTTGTCTTTGCCGTTCTGCAGAAGAGAGTGTCGGTCAGCGCCCGAGCGGTCAGTGCAGACATATGTGTTCCTGCGTGTCATGGCGCTTCCAGGGATGTTATTCTACAGAGAGGAGAAAAAGGTAAGAGGCAGGATATTAAGTCACTTTGATATTCAGTGGAGCCAATTCCACTACACACTGTTACAGTATCACATTCAGTACACACACAAAAAAGTGACACTAGCAGCAAACTGTCATTTTCTATGTTAAAGTGTGTTTTCTACTTCCATGTATACGCCTCATGTCTATATGAGTTAAGCTGCTCTCAAAACATGCAACATAACTAAACACTGTTGATGAAATGAATAGTTAATAGAACTGGAGCCTTTAACAATGGGAAAATGTAAGTTTGAATTTCATGATTTTGTTGTGTATTTACAGTAATGCGAGGAAGTCCAAATTAGTGTAAAGGTAGGTCTGAAGCGTCGATGATGAAAAGTGAGTAAATAATTGACAAAAAGGGCCATAACAGCACACTGAGCCATGTCGTGTCAGGTTGTTCATGCAATGGGAGGAGGTCCAGGTGGGAATAAAGCATCAGTGATAAAAAAAAATCTAAAAGCTCTCTTGGATATTTGTAATGACTTTTGAGACGCTACCCTAACTTCAGCTCTGCAGTTTCCCTTCTTCAGTGCAGCCTTAAACATCAGATCATGAGGTGAAAATGACAGCTGTGTCACATCAGTCAAGCTTTATCCCGCACTCCACAATTAATCTCGTGAAAACTGAATTTCTGAACATCATATGTTTTTTGTTTACATTTTGGCAAACTATTGCTGCTTTGGCAACAGCTTCTGTTCACACTGTACTGATAACAATCCCCTGGATTATTTCTGTACAAAAGAAAAAGTCTTAATGTGACGACTATGGGCCTAGATCGCAAATTAGAAGCACTGCCTTTTTTTATGATTTATAAATCATACTTTTTTCTTCTCTCTGCTTCTTGAGGAGGACATCTGTCACTTACTGTGGTGGCCGTCATGTCTTTGCGGCGGTCTGGGATCTCAGACTTGTTGGGGTTGTTGGCACTGCTGACCATTGGGCTGGAGGGAGGGAGGCTGTGGCTCCCCATCACGCTGCAACTGGTCTTACGTGAAGGCATTCGTCCCTCCCGCAGCTCACGCTCGCCCGTGCTAGTGGGGCTCCGTTTGGGGTGCATGACGGGCATGGAGGGCCCGCCTTTGTTGTGGAGGACAGCAGAGCACAGACACACAGAGACTCGTATAAGGAATATTCTGCAAATACACTCTAGTGGGTTATGAAAGGTATGTCCCCTCCATACAAACAGTCAAAGCCCTGCACTAGAAAAAGGGTTCCAAACGGGTTCTCGGAAGCAGCTCCTGGCTGGGTTCGAGATGAAACCTTTAGAATATAAAAGGGTTCTCGTTAGCAACCCCTGCATGGGTTCCAGATTAAACCATTGCAATATAAAAGGGTTCGCTGTAGCACCTCCTGAGGGGGATCTAGATGAAACCTTTGGAATATGAAATATGAGGGTGGAAAGGCTCTGGATAGAGCCTCCAGAGAGTGTTCTTGGCGGAACCATTACACCATAGAAGGGTTTTCCGAAGAACCTCTCCCAGGGGTTTCTGGGTAGAACCCTCTGAATGGGTTCCAGGTGGAACCTTTATAAAAGGTTAGAGAAGTTAGAGAAGAGACTCACAGAAGTCGCTGTGTCGTCGCTGCCTGTGGTAGGTGGAGGCACTGCGCTGGGTCTTGCTATGTGAGGAGGAGGTGGATGACGAAGAGGAGCCGGTGGCTGAGGAGTGCTTGTTGGTCCCATTGGTGATGGGACTGGGTCGTACCCTTGCCAGGGACAGGCTACTAGCTGTCCGAGCCTCACTGCCCTCCTATAACGACACAGTGATATTAGTGTTTGAGAACAGATATTTCTTTTTCCCCTTCCATGCTTTATTTCCAAAATGTTCTTATAAGCAGCTAACACAGTAGAACAAAGCTGACAACATGGAAAGAAAGAGTGGAGATACATTCCAGATATTGTGGTTTATTTTATTTAAGGCTGTTTGTTTTCAGATGACATTTAACACATGCATTTAAAAAGTTGAAAAATATATGTCAATATTTGCCAAGTAAGGAATTCAAAAGTACTAAGTATTATAGTTTTCTATGTGCTACTGGTGATCAAGGAAAAGGTCAACCTGGTATTTCATTCATTGTCAATTGCTCTGGTTAGCATGTCAGCCAAATACTTTATATGCAAAAATAAATATTGGGTAGATCTATATAACTCACATCGCCTTTACGGCCCAGTAGTAAGTAGGTGGCGGTGACTTCATTGTATTTCTGATTGAGCAGAGCATCCTTGATTTCCTCTGAAGTGAAGCCCATCCCCACCATTACCTCTGAGGAACACAAAACATCACATATGAAAGGCAAGAGAAGAGACAGTTATAGAAAACATCGACCAGGTTTCTTATGGTCTCTTAGCAGTAACAGCGGTCCAGCTGACTCACCTATGCGAGCCGGATCGCTGAAGTCTTCAACAGGTTCTATGTGGGGCTTCAGGTCATCAGTCTCGTAACCTGAATTTATCCACTTGTCCTTCATGACTTGCTGTCGAAACAGAGACACAGAAAAGCTTCAGTTGCGTTTGAATTTCCCGCAACACTAATTTGTGCCTCATGTGCTTGTGTGTACTTACGTCGAGGGTGCAGCGTTTGGTGGGGTTGAGCACCAGGAATCGGCGAAGGATCCCCTCACAGTCTGTGGACATGTAGAAGGGCACGCGGTACTTTCCTCTCAGCACGCGCTCCCTCAGCTCCTGTTGGCCAGATCCATCACATGTTAGACATACAGCTCTTCAAATTCCAACTCTGCAACCAGACCAGGCGGCAACCTCCATTTCTGAAGCCATTGCGGAAGTGTCTTAAATTTGCATTCTCTCTACTGGCCAGCAGGGGGCAACTCCTCCGGTTGCAAAAATAAGTCAGATTGTATGTCTATGAGAAAATGACTCTACTTCTCTCTTGATTTATTACCTCAGTAAACATTGTAAACATGAGTTTATGGTCTCAATCTCTAGTTTCAAGTCTTCTTCAACACAACATGAAGTTCATTTAGTAAATGATGGCCCATTTAGAGTCAAACAGACCATAAAGTAGGGTATGCTTTAGGGCGGGGCTTACTGTGATTGACAGGTAACGGCCGCTACCAGAACCGTATACAACGTCTCTACGTCACTCCTCCACTTTCCAAATATGGTAACTTCCATTCATTGGTTGCGAAAAAAACAACATGGCAACGGCCGTAATCCAAGATGGCGACGAACTCAAGGTTTCAAAATGTCAGTCCACAAACCAATGGGTGATGTCACGACGACTATGTCCACTACTTATCTACAGTCTATGAACCAGATGCACATATGCCATTTTTTACATCAATATGGTAAGAAGAGTACTTTTGTATTGGGCATTATGAGAGTGACAGCATGATGCATCACAACACATTCTGCACATTCTTTCACTCGGACGAGGAAATTCTGACTCCCCCACTCATAACCACCACTTTGGTTTATGTTGAACTTTTAAATTACAACATATCTAAAACAATTAAGACCAGTCAGACCAGTCAGATGTGTCTGTTGCATAAAAGTCCCCAGGTCCCTCACTGCATGCAGTACTGTACGCTGGGATGCGGTCGGATATGAGATGGGTAAAACACACATTTGTCTCCATCCTCTGGTCTCGAGCTCTAGGGGGCCACTCATTGCCATCTGCTGGATTTTGGATAGAAATACTATATTTTTTAGGTGTTGTTATTTAGCAGCGGGTTCTATTACACAATAACATTACAGAAGATAAAGACAGAGAATAATGCTTTCACACTACTCATCATTAATCATGCCTACTTCAGTGGATCATAACATATCACCTATGGAATTAATCTGCAGATGCTCAAACTTTTATGTGGATGAGCCACGACAAAGGCCGAAAAAGGCCTGCAACAGACAAGGTAAGGCTTGTTTTATCTTTATCTGATTGTTGATCACTTGCGGCCCACTACCTTAACATTTTAGGCTGATGGGTCCAGTAGTACGCAAGATTATGCGTGGACAGACAAGATACACACATACACTTGGGCTGTCCTCGACAAAGGAAATTCTTCGTTGACTTACACTCTTATGATTTTGTCGACTAAACGATTAGTCAAATTAACAGATCTGTAAAAATGAGTATCTCCACAAAGAATCACACAAAAGCAACACTTTAAATCTTGTGTTTACCAGAGACGTGTTCGTGATTTTCTTGGAAATAAGTCAATCAGAAAGAAAAAAGCATAAAATATGACTACCGGACTAAAGAAATCTTTGTCAACTATAAGACCAAAACGACCAATAAGTTGACTAAGAGGGGGCAGCCCTAACACTCACACACGCACACACACACACACAACCTAACACATGATCTCCCCACAGTCTTACATCTGGCGGAGATCATAACATTTAAAGTAAACCAAACCACTCAGCCCTAAATGATGATAAAAATACACACTTCAAACCACATGGGTTTTATACAGCCCAATAAAATGGTTCCACAGTGTGAAAATAGCAAATATTCATATATATATATAGAGAAGAAACAGGCATCTAGTCATCTTGACTAAATCAGGTGGCTGTCGGAAACATTTCAATACATGTGAAGCCATTACTGTGACTGTAACCCCCTGAGGGAAACTCAAGGCCCTAGATGTAACCAGACAGACAGACAGTCCCTCTCTCCCATCCACTCGCCTTCAGGTTCTGCCCATCAAAGGGCAGCGAGCCGCTGACCAGCGTGTAGAGGATGACTCCGAGACTCCAGACGTCCACCTCGGGCCCGTCATACTTCTTGCCCTGGAAAAGCTCGGGGGCGGCGTAGGGCGGCGAGCCGCAGAACGTGTCCAGCTTGTTGCCCAGCGTGAACTCGTTGCTGAAGCCAAAGTCGGCGATCTTGATGTTGGCGTCGGCGTCCAGCAGAAGGTTCTCCGCCTGAGTCGCACATATATTCATGTAGAAGAGGAGGGGGGGGGGAGAAAAAAAAAGAACAGCAAATGAGAGACTGATGGGGGGTGGAGCTTGCGTGTTGTCCAACAACATGGTTACTGTACATGACTCACAGTGTTTCTATGTCACTGTGTATGTTTAGGGCTGTAATAGTCTATTAGAACAGGCCCTGGCTACCTCCTACCCTTCCCAGCATCTCTATTCACCAGCGCCTCACCGTGCGATTAAGATGGTAAAGGGCCCTTTTCACAGACACAGATTAAGACTAGTCACAGATTATAACTTTCTGTTCAGTGTAATCTGTCAGTGGAAGAAATGCCCCAGCCTTGGAAAAGCCCTAATTCACCAGCTCTCTGAAAATCAGCCCCCAAAACATCTTCAGAGCCTCTCACCTTCAAATCTCTGTGGACAATGTTCTTCGTGTGGCAGTAGTGGACAGCGGAGACAATCTGTGAACATGAGACGGACAAAACTGAAGTGCTGACGACTGAACGTGAGGATCGGTACAATGCGGGCATCCAAGAGGCAATGTATTCATACCTGTCGAAATTTGGCTCTGGCTTCAACCTCCTTCATTCTCCCATGAGACACGAGGTAGTCGAACACTTCACCTGTGAGCAACAGAGACAGATCAGTCAGCTGATGAAGCCAGAAGCATTATAGCTATTTGATTACATATTGCTGGTGCACGCAATCAATTCAGTTATTAATATTCATAAGGTATAAGTGCTGTCAAAGTGTCGACTTTATTGTCTGCAAGGGGAAGTTTGTCCTGTAGCCACGGGAAAACAGAGAATGACACAGAATTAGAAAAAGAGTTTGACATTTTGGGAAATATGCTTATTCGCTTACAGAAGAAGATCACAAACAATAAAACACACCCTTGCTTATCAAATACACTCAGGGGTTATGCGGATAATATGGCTAACGGCTAATACGGCTAAATAGCTAATATTAGCTAATGTTCGCAAAGTTTTAAGGGGCCATCCTGCTACGTTGATTTGAATGGGAATGTCCGTCCTACTACTATTCTATTTCTATGGTGTATGCACTACTGTTCAACAGACATACAGTATATCATTTTTCAGCTTATACCAATTTAGCATCGGCATTACATTTAGATAGATTCACATTTTTTCCATTGCTGCCACATAAGCTTTCGCTGATGACAGGAAATATTAGATAGAAACACAACTTCTCAATGACTGACAAGCTTTTCTGAATGACAAAGAAAAAGAAGAATGCCTGGCTTAGAGACTAGGAAGATGACTAAGGTGGGGTAGGTGGGGTTGATATTTATATTTCACTTCATAAACTAAGATGATCGCCTCGTGGCTGTATGCGCCTGCAAACCAATCATGTTGCAGTTTACGTCCATGTCTGTCCAAAATGTCATTAGTTCATCAACTGATCCTATTAATCTAAAAATACAATTTTATATTTCCTGTGTGTTTTTATGCAAATCACCACTATAGATGATGATAATAAATATTTGAGTTCATTGGTTATAGGCCTATTAGAAATGGACTGAAGTAAGATGAACCGAGTGAAAACTATATATTTTAAGATAAAACAGATGTTGACAAACTGCATAATTTGCAAATGGAAAAAGATAATAAATCGCAATATATCGCAATGTCAGCATATAGCAATATCGCAATAATATGGTATCGTGACCTATGTATCTTGATAATATCTTATTGTGGGCCTTCTGCTGATTCCTACCCCTAAATAAAACGATAAAAGGCCCTTTCCTCATGTCCCTTTCAAAACATAAAACTACTTATCCCCACTCCTTTTCTGACCCCCGCCACCCATCCACCATCATTTTTGTAGAGTCTCTTAGATGTTGTTTAATTACCACTGTGTTTGAGTGGCTGCGAGATGATTTGGATTAACAGAGTGAACCGTTGTTGGATGTCATATTATTCATGCTTGGAAATACTGTTTATGAAGATAGATAGTTCATTTTAGCCATTCAGTCACCACTGCAACTCCCTGATACATGCTTATGGTCTTTTTTATCCTCAACCTAAAGCACTTTGGGCTTGACAGAAAGCCACATTTGAAACAGAGTCTGTGACATTCTCCAAGGTCACAGTAAGCAAACGATACGGTTCGGGCCAGAACACAGAAAAACAGGATTGGTGACCGACACAAATAGAACCATAAAAGAGACTAAAGGAAGCCAGAAGAGGAAAAAAAGGAGAGCAACATTCGATACGATGTGCTACCATCACTCCTGAAACTGTGTCTAAAGTCAGTTTAAACAGCTTGGAGGCTGCTCAGTTATTTATGTTGTGGTTCCATACTCTGGCTGTTGAACTGTACAACACCTATTGGGTGGTAGTCAACAGTCATCTGATGGTGACTACATGATCCCACTATGTCAGAGTGCTGGAGCATCACGTGTTTGGATGAGTAAAGAGTCAAATAAAGTAAATAAATAACTAGTAATCTGGTGAATGCATAGATGCATATAGCTCAAAAAACTAATTCAACACTACATTGTTTAAAAGAGTGGGAAAAGACACAACAATGGTGAAATAATTTCACTTGATTTTGACTTGTTTAAATACAAACGATATTAACACTACTGAAACAGTATTTATCATTATTAACAGTACCAGCTCTCATATTTTTCAATTCCCCTCAACTGCAGAGGGAACAAAGCTGTGTATCTTAAAGAAATACTGACACATGTTTGACAAACATGCTCCCTCTTAACTTGACTGTAAATGTAAGTCTACAGCCAGCAGACCGTTAGTTAGCTTGGCATAAAGCCTGGTTTCTTTTTTGCTCTAGCGTTACATTATATCTTGCAAACGGACATCATTCTTCTCATCGAACTCTCAACAAAAAGGCAAATAAGCTTATTTCCCAAAATGTCAAACTATTCCTGGAAATTGTATTTGAGATATGGACGAAAAAAAACAAAAAACTCAAATGTACCCGTGTTGTTACAATTTTGCCCGTTAGCCATTGTGTTTCACCATTCATCCAAATGGAGGAAGTAAAGTGGAAAATGATCCAATCATGGTCACACACACACACACATGAGAATTCCCTGTTGGGAGCATGGACAAGCCGTGGTTCCACCAAACCTGTGACTTTCTGCATCATTTGCACACATAGTATTTCCCGGACGTGACAGCGGATATACCCACCTCCACTGGCGTATTCCATGATTAGGTAAAGGGTCTTATCAGTCTCAATCACCTCGAACAGCTGCACTGTGACCCAAAACAGAATCAGATTAAAATCAAATAGATATCAACAAATCCTGCTCCCATCATAAATAAACAGCGCAGACGTGTCTGCCTGTCTTAACACCAATGACCTCACCATAATGCTGTGGGTTTTTCTTTTTTAATTATCCATATGGCATTTCAGCTTTACGCAATCCAACCTGGTGACCTCCATATGAGGCGTGAGATGACGCTCGCTACGATCAACGAACGCTCTGAAGCTTAATCAAAGCATTACACTTCTGTCTGGGCACACACACACACACACAAACACGCGGAAGCAAAACACACACACACGCAGGGACCCAGCACTCAGACACACAAACACATTGAGATGCATGTATGCGCCTTACCTATGTTAGGGTGATTTAAGCCTTTCATTATTCGTACCTCCCGAAAGAGCTGGGAAGAAAAAAACAGAATTTTAATGCCTTGATGATATTAGACACAGATAGACCTTGTGTTGCAGACGCTGCATTTGAGTGTTCTCAATCTGGGCTTTAGAGTGCAGCAACGAGGGACAAGAAATGCATTGACATTGTAGAGAACCGTGTATGTTCTTTGACTTTCCTGGCTGGATACCCATGTCTTTAGGTCCCAGGACAGACTGACATGTAAAAATGAGTCGGCATTTTATTATTTTTCTCATTTTAATAGGGCGGTCGTTAATTTCAACAGCTGAAAAACATTTGTGATGATCCCTATTTTTGTTCTTCTTGTAAACATACAATTTTAAATCTCTCTCATTTTCTGGAGCGTCACCAAAATGTTAGCAAATGGTTGAGGCCAAAAACAAATCCGTCCACTGAATTCCCCTGGAATAAGTTAATGAGATTCAGCACAAACAGGGAGTAAAAACCTCCGTGTCAGAGGTGCAGAGACACACCTGGACGGAGTGAGCTGACACTAATGTCTTGTGAATCCTGTGAGTCAATTCCCTTTATCATCAATGAACAGCCAGGTCACCCAGGTGAATAGGGTCACAATGTAACTAATAGGTAGCGTTGATTACTTAAATTAAGACAATTCAATTGTAGTACAACTTTTCTGAAATGTTATGTATATAATGGTAACTGTTGGTGAATTTAGGAGAAATCTACAGACGCAAATAGACAAAGTAGTAAAATAAAACACCTAAATGTGTATTTAGGATGTTTTCTCTCCACTAGTGTTAGAGGACACGTGATATGGAAGATAAATAGCCCAAAATCTCTAAATTGAACAGTATGAAAAACAATGTTTTTGCCTTAAATTGTTTCAAAATTTAATTTTGTGTTCTGACTGCATAATTCAAAGTTGGGTCTGAAGACTACAAGTTTGAATAAAATCTTTGCTCCAGGCTAAAGGCTCCAGGCTACATGAGCTGCTGCCAGCACACACAATGCCTACATCTCCTACTAAACCGTTGGCATTCAAGTTGCATTGTGGGAAACGTAGGGTTTCAACAAGAAAGACGAAGGTGTGTAATAAAAAAAGATGATGTCCTGCAATTTTGCTGAATTGATTCCAATTCTTTTTTTTAACTGCCCATTGTGAGTCTGACAGTATCGTAGAAATGATCACCACAGTGGAAAGCAACTGTTTTAATACACCACTTCAGATGAAACGTCCGTTCAAATAAGATGGGCCCTGTGCTGTGGTTGTTTGTCATATTGTCTTTATTAAAGCACACTAATGTGCGTTCAATTTAGCTGCTGAAATAAAACAAAGACCCCCTAAGAGATCGGGGTAACCAGGACAAGCCATTTATACTTTTTGTCCTAAAAATAACACCATCCCTTGCCATCGAGGGAACAACCAACAAAGCCCCCTCGCTGTTAAAAACAACAACAACAACAACAAATGGCCCACACACAAATGGGATGAATCTGCAGTCAAAAACTTCTACTCTCCATCCGATCGCTTCTCACTGTGGTGTGGTATGTCTCCTCTGGGGGACAGATTTGTACACTTTGTTGGAGAACAGGGGGATCCGGTTTGAGCCAGCTCCCGTGGTTTCACATCTATAACGGTACACTCCCTCAACAAAAAGGCCATCGCTGAAAATGAGTGACTCTCCTCCTCCACGTCGTCAACTCCACCAACTGGGGTAAAAAAAAAAATGTTAAAAGATGGTGCGATAAGCTTTTCTATCCTCTTTTCTCAACCCTCCCCCTCTCCTGTTGTCCCTCCGTCCCCTCCTCCTTCATTCGATTCCTCTCTGGCAGTCTTCTCCTCAAGCGGCGCCCCCAACGTCACTGTTGCCATAGCGACCCAGGTATTAAGACCGGGCTCTTTCCCAGCTTCTCCAGCTGTGTTCAGAGGGAAACTTGGGATACGTAGTGCTGAAGTGTCTCATCATCCAGGCATCCCATTAATCCCCCCCCTCCCCTCAACATGCCCGTCACGGCGGGCGCTGAGCCATCAGATCCGTCAAAACAATAAACAATCCCCTGGCAACATGTTCGACCCCGGTTATCGCTAATGACCGCAAATAAATAGCAATCCTACGATAAAGCTGACCGAGAGGGACACACATGCTCCGTGGTATTAAAGGCTGCAGGCTGCAATTAACAATATAGCAGATAAAAACAAATTGTATTAAAATGTAAGTATTAAATATACTGCTGGTCATATAATTAGAATATCATCAAAAAGTTGATTTATTTCACTAATTCCATTCAAAAAGTGAAACTTGTCTATTATATTCATTCATTACACACAGACTGATATATTTCAAATGTTTATTTCTTTTAATTTTGATGATTATAACTGACAACTAAGGAAAATCCCGAATTCAGTATCTCAGAAAATTAGAATATTGTGAAAAGGTTCAATATTGAAGACACCTGGTGCCACACTCTAATCAGCTAATTAACTCAAAACAACTGCAAAGGCCTTTAAATGGTCTCTCAGTCTAGTTCTGTAGGTACACAATCATGGGGAAGACTGCTGACTTGACAGTTGTCCAAAAGACGACCATTGACACCTTGCACAAGGAGGGCAAGACACAAAAGGTCATTGCAAAAGAGGCTGGCTGTTCACAGAGCTCTGTGTCCAAGCACATTAATAGAGAGGTGAAGGGAAGGAAAAGATGTGGTAGAAAAAAGTGTACAAGCAATAGGGATAACCGCACCCTGGAGAGGATTGTGAAACAAAACCCATTCAAAAATGTGGGGGAGATTCAGAAAGAGTGGACTGCAGCTGGAGTCAGTGCTTCAAGAACCACTACGCACAGACATAGGCAAGACATGGGTTTCAGATGTCGCATTCACTGTGTCAAGCCACTCTTGAACAACAGACAGCGTCAGAAGCGTCTCGCCTGGGCTAAAGACAAAAAGGACTGGACTGCTGCTGAGTGGTCCAAAGTTATGTTCTCTGATGAAAGTAAATTTTGCATTTCCTTTGGAAATCAGGGTCCCAGAGTCTGGAGGAAGAGAGGAGAGACACACAATCCACGTTGCTTGAGGTCCAGTGTAAAGTTTCCACAGTCAGTGATGGTTTGGGGTGCCATGTTATCTGCTGGTGTTGGTCCACTGTGTTTTCTGAGGTCCAAGGTCAACACAGCCGTATACCAGGAAGTTTTAGAGCACTTCATGCTTCCTGCTGCTGACCAACTTTATGGAGATGCAGATTTCATTTTCCAACAGGACTTGGCACCTGCACACAGTGCCAAAGCAACCAGTACCTGGTTCAAGGACCATGGTATCCCTGTTCTTAATTGGCCAGCAAACTCGCCTGACCTTAACCCCATAGAACATCTATGGGGTATTGTGAAGAGGATGATGCGAAATGCCAGACCCAACAATGCAGAAGAGCTGAAGGCCACTATCAGAGCAGCCTGGGCTCTCATAACACCTGAGCAGTGCCACAGACTGATCGACTCCATGCCACGCCGCATTGCTGCAGTAATTCAGGCAAAAGGAGCCCCAACTAAGTATTGACAGTATTGACTAAGTACATGCTCATACTTTTCATGTTCATACTTTTCAGTTGGCCAAGATTTCTAAAAATCCTTTCATTGTATTGGTCTTAAGTAATATTCTAATTTTCTGAGATACTGAATTTGGGATTTTCCTTAGTTGTCAGTTATAATCATCAAAATTAAAAGAAATAAACATTTGAAATATATCAGTCTGTGTGTAATGAATGAATATAATAGACAAGTTTCACTTTTTGAATGGAATTAGTGAAATAAATCAACTTTTTGATGATATTCTAATTATATGACCAGCAACTGTATATATCATTTCTAACTGACACATGTTTGGTGTCCTCCAGCATCAGAGAGGCCAGTATATAAACCTCCTATAACCTGCTATTTCCTCTGAACAGATTGATTTTTACTTCCCTCTTCTTTTCTTCCTCCCCCTCTTTTACCCTCCCCTATACAATACATCTCCCTCTTTCCTTCTCCTCTCTACATACATTACCGTCCAGATTATGCTAATATGGGCTCTTTCATGTCTTCGGTGCTGAGGATTTTCTCTAGCCCACGGGTATGTAAAGAAGCCCCGCTATCATCACCGGCCAATAGTAAGAGCAATCTCTCCAATCAGCGGTCGCCTCTCTCCTCTCCATTGTCTCTCACGGCAGCCGGTTCCCGGCTACAGTTTACAGTTGCATTACAGTTGCTGCAGAGCATCTAATATTCAAGGCAGGTTTGGTACACGATATAAGCACCAGAAATATGATGAGTCAAAGTGTCAGGATTACAGGAAGCCAGCGATCAAATGGCCAACGGGTGGTTATGGGAAAAGAGTACTTTTATGCACTAAAGCCTTGATCATACTGTAAAAACTCAAGGTCACCGCTATCGTTGCACTGATTTACAAAAATGAAAGAGAAGTCAAATGAAAAATAATACTAATCAAGAGGGAGTTATAAGGAGATAAGAGAGGGACACACTTGTAGCTAAATGAGGGAGACACTCTGGCCTATGTGCATATATACTGTATAAGCAGCATTATGGACAAATATGAGTTGATTGATCAGTTGTCTGTGCTTATATTCCCTCACTGTGAGATACTTCTTCACCTGGCTCTGTGCGATCCAGATTAATGTGGTCTAGAGATAAGCTGGAGATATCCGAGCATGTGATCAACCCGTGACTGACGGGCCATGTGTCCGGGAGTGTCCGGGTATCAACCGGTCCAGGCCATCCTTCTCCCGAATGTCTAACATTCCAACTCCTGTGTCTGAAGCACGTGCGCGTCAGCGCCACGCTGCGGTTGCCCTTGATAAGTGGCGAAACCAAAGTGTCCACTTTTTTTTCCGCCTCTGACCTTCACGCACAACAAACCTCCAGAGTCCACCGGACAGGCTCAACACTCAAATTTGCTGACCACAGCAGGAGAAAAAAATAGGAAAAAGTCCAGTCCATCAAAAGCCTTCCTTGTGACAAACAGCGAAAGCTTTTCTGAAGACACAACGAAATGGCCACCAAACCCCAAACATCGAAGACTGGAAGACAAAATATGAACAAACGTATGAGTTCCGAGATGAGTCCCCCCCCCCCCCACCCCCTCTCAGGGCAGTGATTAGCCCCAGAGAGAGAGACAAGAGATGATCACCGGAGCAGAGGTCTCCCCTCGCTCCCATCCAGTTCCTAGCACCTGCCAAACAGCATCACATCCCACAAGCCCTCTCTCCCTCTCTATCAGCTGCTCTCTTGTTCCTGCCCCCCTCTGAGGAGGGACCAGCTGAGGATAAACCTGAATCTCTCCAAGTCCCCGACGGCGTGTCGCCTATTTTGTTGAATTATATCAATGTGACCGAAAACCATCCACATTTCTGATGCCTGGCCGCTGCCGATGAGGGCCGATTGTATTAGATGGTGTAGCGTGTGTCTTTCACTTTTTGTACCTGAAGACGCGATGCACATATTCCTCAATAAATAGGCCATCGTTATGAAGAGGGGGAACTCACCTTTTGTAGGCTGGTTGGGTTCAACTGAGTTTTGTCAATGATTTTTATTGCAACCTGGAAGAGACGTTAAGCAAGATTTTGATGAGGAGAAGTAAACAAACCACCATTTCAATTTGCCTCTCCTTATAACAGCCTCCATTCATTCCTACTGATGTCATTAACACCTCTACCTATTGTACAATACACAGCCCTATCTCAGTGTAACACAAATAACATCTATGAATATGTGCACCACTGTCAATGGAGCCATCTTTTACAATGGGTAAATTGCACCTAATGGTTTTATTTACTAAAGCTTTAACTCTTGAGTAATGTATAATAACCAATTTGGGGTTGCCAGGTTGTAAAAGATTTCCAGTGTTTGTCTTTTCTTTTTCTGTAATAATGCAGTTATAAACTATTAAGAAGAAGTGGTCATAAGGTCCTCAGTCAAAGCATCCCAAAAGTTGTTCTCAATGGTTTATTACTGATCTATTAAGCTTTATGAAATGGCTTACTAAACATTATAAAGCAATTATTTACAACATATAGACATTTCACAAAATGTACCTTATCATAAAGTGGTACCCATGCGGATTGAAATGATTTGTCTTAACTCAAACCACTAGCTTGAAACTGAAAAGGTGAGTTTTTCATGATATCTTCCCTTTCAATACTCGACCAAATCATCAACTGACCGTCGCCATTCATCACCTCGGATTCATCATCCATCAACTGCCCATCCATCTCCTTCCTCCCTCCCTCTCTCCCACCAAGGCCCTCCACTGCCCCAAAGTCTCACCTCCTTGCCCGTCAGGATGTGGCGGGCCAGCTTGACCTTGGCAAAGTTTCCCTTGCCGATGGTCTTGAGCAGGCGGTAGTTGCCAATGTGCGGCTGCTCGTCAGAGCAGGAGGCGATGGAGTTCCTGCACCGGGCGCCCAGCGAGCGGCTGGACTGGCTGGTGGCCTTGTCGGAGCGGCTGGCCCCCAACGACACATGCTGAAAGGAAAAACAAAATAAGGGTGGGGGCGGGGTTAAAAAGAGAGGAGAGAAAGAGTGGTCACTCACTGTGCCAACACCATAACACCTCCATATAGGGCTGGGCAATATGGAGACAATCAAATATCATTTTATATATATGACCACATACCGCGATATCAATATTATCGGGTTTACACAATGACATTTTGATAAATAACCATCAGTAATGTGGATATAATGATTAAGTGGGAGAAGGCAAATAATAGAGCAGCTATAACAGTCTGGTAAGTTCAGAAAACTACAAAAAACAGGAAAAGACAACACTTCTGCCATCATGACATCCAAAATCTAAGATGTTATCTAGTCACTTATCATGATATCGATATATTGCCCAGCTCTACCTTCCAGGACTGCCTGTACCCATGGTGGTCTCCAGAAGCTACATGATCTGGGTTAGTCCCTTTTGTCTCTGCAAGCTGGTTATGAACTCTGGTCACCAAAGAATATGGATACAACATACTGTTTTTAGGCAGCAGCTAAACTGTTTTAAGGCACAGGTCCGGGAGAACTCTAACTAGAGTATTTGCTGTACTTGTGGGAGTCACTGAGCTGCTACACCAGATATTTTGTTTCTCCATGTGAATACATGCCCCTTCGTTTCTGGGTTAACAGCTGTTGTCCCCCACGTGAACACATTGTTTCCATTTTGGGTTTCAGCATCATCTCCTTTAGAGGTCTGCTACTTGACCTCCGGAAGATGTCTTCATGCAATACGACAGAGCGTAAGGTAATACTTTTCTGCTGCAACCTGAAGTAGCCCTGGAGTGTTCACAGCCCTGTTAGCCGCTGCTGCATGTTACCACCTCGATTCTGGACCACAACGCTTCCGAAGCCTGAGTCACGGACAATGTTCAGAGAGGAAGCCGAGCGGAAGACAAAAGGAGGACAACAACGTGCGTTTACACAAATGAAGCCGGATGCATCGCAGTGTGAAGCAGCTTCTTGTCATGTGACCAGAAAAGATACAGAGGGATAATGATGATGATGATGGGGGGAGGAAAACAAAAGCAAGGAGATGGAGAAACCAGGATATAAGTGGAGAGAAGACGGAGACAGACGATAAAAGGGTGGAGAGAGAGGGATGTACAGCAGGAAAGAGGGAGCAGATGCCGGCACTGTGGTCCCTGGCATCACACTTCCATCCCCCCAGCATGTCATCTTGCTCTCAGCTTCACACACACTCACACAACCACGTAGCCTCACGCCCCACCTTCAGACACTCCCTCCTTCCCTGTTCTCATGCCCCACCTTGAGCCAATTTGGACCCATGTCTCTCCAAATCTAAAGACGCCGGCAAGTCCCAACCGACAGCAAGGGGGCCGGGGTGCATCAGCTCCACCGACTGTACGGCACAGGCTCGCGTCGAAGCCATTGGGCCTCAAACCTGTATTCCCACCCCCACCCCCTGTCCATTCACTCATCTGTCACCGTCGCTTAACTGTGGAAGGGACGACAGCAGGATCCAGATCCATTTTAAGTGGAAGGAAATGGCTCTGCGTTCGTAATCAATCGTGCACTCACACTTAGTGTAAACTCACACACTTGTGCACGTCCAGTTCCACACACACATACTCACATCTACTAGCTTAACCATCCCTCTGTGCTGAGAGCTCTGCTAACAAACAGATGGGGGGGGGGGGGGGAGTCTTTGCCAGAAGAGTTTAGGGCAGAGAAATGCCATAATGCAACGCCAATCAGTCATGTCACCATTTTGATGGAGGATACATTCATAAGGAGTGTGCAGATAGATAGACTCTGTCATATTCCGTCTGTCTCACATGAATAAATCCCCTTCGCCTCTGTCTTCATTAGAGGCCACTACTGTTCTCCACTGTACTGAATGTATGGCGCTGTCTGACACCCACTGGCTCTGGGGTTGGGCGCTTTGTAGGCTGCGCAGCAACGGACTGCACATCATTTTACGCAGTAATCCCCCTTCGCTTCATGCGAACAAACCTAGATATTCTCCCTACATTTATTGTGGCCTTCTGCGCTCACGTCCCACCCATCCAATTTCTGGGGAATACACGCACGCACACACACACACACACACGCGCAGGCAAACACACACAGAGGCGGCAGCAGCAGCAAGGAGTCTAATGTGACATCACTATCTCTCCACAGCCTTATAATAAGAGGTGACGGCTGGTTTTTCAGGCTTTCTGCGCATATCCGCTGAATGTTATCGTATGCGGATGGACTCATTCCAGGCTTGGCTCGCCATCGGCTCATTCCCTGCGCAGACACTCAAGGTTAGCCATTTTTTGTAAAAAATGTAAAGAAAAAAAGAGCCTGTTCTGCTTAAAAGATCCATCCGATATCACCTCCAGAGTCCTTTCCCCCGATGAGGAACATATAGCAGCATCCATGACCCCCCCCTTTCCCCCGCCTACACTGTGTGAATGAATGCCAAAGGCCACATACATATCTTTTTCTTTTTTTTTTTTGCAGGGATGCACGGTTTATCCTTTGCATGCACACAAACATAGAGGCTATAGGCTTCAATTGCACTTACATGGTCTCCAGTACTCCTGTCGTTCCCAGACGGTAATGCAGACCGAGAGGACATGTTGTTTTACTCTCTCCCCTCTTTCCCTGAGTGAGAATCGCGGTGCGTTTGCGTGGATGCTATTCACGGGGCTCCGAACGGACACAATAACATCCGCAGACGCGACCCCGACCGTCCCCAAATCAATCTGCCTCTTCTCCAGCCGGCCGAGCCGCGGTCGAGAGGAGACCTCTGCCTGTCATGGCAGCGACGGATATCTGGAGGAGAGGGGGGTGGGGGGGGTGTCCTCTCAAACAAGCTGCATTTTTTTCCACCATGCACTTTGCAAAAAATAAATAAATAAATACATGTAAATAATGAAAAACACGGCCGATCAACGATGCAGCAAATGCAATGCAATGCAAATCCCGAGCATCGAATGAAGTGCTTAAAATGCGGTGATGTTTGGCCGGAGCCCAGCGTCTCTGTGGCGACTATCCACCCCCTGCCTCATCTCGCCACACAAAACAAACACGGCTCCTTCTGGATGAGTATCTCCGTTCGTCAATAGCACTGCCCGATACGTTCGTTCACTTTAAACCCCGCGACGCCAAATGCAACCCGCTCCCCCTTTTTTGCAGCAAGCTCGCAGGAAAACACAGCTCATGGTGCGGCGGTGTGTGTGTGTGTGTGTGTGTGTGGGGGGGGGAGGCCGGAATGTTCAGAAATCGGTGTTCCCGGTCGGTGAGATGCGCACCGCCGTCAAGTCAGGAACAATGCATCGAGTAGGAAGTACCGGTCTCTTTCTTTTGACATAAAGGCATTTATGAATCAACAAGAATTCATTGTAACATGCATATTGGGCTGAAGTTAAAAGTACCACAGTCCTGCAATGAGTCTTCATGAAGGTTATGCAGTTTGTGGTGCAGCTGGTATTCTATTATAGTACTGACAGGTGTTTCTATTCTATTGTGAGGGTACACTAAAACAGCACATATCTCTCCTGATAAAAAACATCCTAACATGAAGTCTCACCTTTCAAATACAGACATACAGCTCCATCAAAAGAACATCCACATGATAGCATAAGACAAATTAACGAAGCCAAAGACAAGTATGGCCATCAGGAGGAGGGAAATAACAGGCGACTGAGTCTATAAAAGTGTATTTAGTGATACGCTGCTGATATGTATATAAATATGTAATTTCTTGTTGTTGTATATAAACAAAAACTTCATCAATAAAAACATCACAGACCTAAACAATCATTACATAAACGCTAGATTGAAGTAACAATTGAACACGCCAGTGTGCTGGTGTGTTCATGTGTATATTTATTCATCTGTTTACTTATAAAACATGGGAAATCATATTTATCTTTGTTGTATTCTTTTTTGCTTACATTTAATATTCCCTCTTGTTTTCTTACACGTGTGGATGATGTGAGGATGGATGCCCCAGTTCTTTAAAGCGGTTACAATTTTATTTTGAAAACCACCTTCTCTTCACTTCCTGTCTGATTTGTCTAACCACAGCTGAGATGCGCCACATCGGAGATGCTCACAGGTCCAGCACACAACACAACGTACCGCCGGTGTTACCAGCGTAGATTTGTGCGTAAATCAGCAGAAAACTCGCCAAAGATGGCCGAAGTACAGAACCTCTTCATCTAAAAACCTTTTGATTCATTTTAGTGTTTTCTGCTTTTATACGATCTGGTGTTTAATGACGAGTTGTGTTTGCATGCAGTGGTCTGCACAGAGAGAGGAACACTTGGGTGCCAAGGGATCTTCTCTCAGATAAATCAAATCCTTTAAAAAGACAGAGGAATAATTTGAAATTAAACCCTGTGTCTGTAATGCGATCAAAATGACAGAAAGATTGCATTGGCTTCATGCTAACCCTATCCACTTCTCAGCACACCGGAAACTGCATGTAGACTGTCAAACTTTCCTTTTTGATAGTGCTTATAGTTAGGGCTGGCTCAGGTTCATAGTTAGGGCTGGCTCGGGTTTATAGTTAGGGCTGGCTCGGGTTCATAGTTAGGGCTGGCTCGGGTTCATAGTTAGGGCTGGCTCGGGTTTATAGTTAGGGCTGGCTCGGGTTTATAGTTAGGGCTGGCTCGGGTTTGCCTCGGACTACCCACTAGATATGCTGCTATAGGCCTAGACTGCCGGGGGACTTCCTTGGATACACTGAGCTCCTTTTCATCTGTATACATCCATGTCCCATTAACGCACATTACTGTATTTGCTTCTTCCCTGGAGTCTCTGTGCTTTCTCGCCTCGCAGGTTTCCATGGACTGTGGTTACATCTGGACTGTGGTCTTGCCTTCTGCCGTGATCCTGTCTGACACCCACTCCTATATTATTATTATTATTAGTGACAATTATATTACTGATACCGTTAATGGTTTTATTATCATTATTATTCTATTATTGTCACAATCAGGCTTTGCCTTGGGTGTTTTGTGTGTGGTTTTCTGTAGCTCCTCACTTCCTTCACCTGTCCCTAATCAGTTCATTCAGTGCACCTGCCAGTCACACTCTCCCTCATCAGCACAACTCTCCTCACCTGTTCTAGTCACTATTTAAACCCCTGTCTTTCACTCACTCACTGCCAGATCATTGCTTTTGTTTCCTACCTACCCGCCCGTTTTGCTCTTCCTGTTCCCGGTTTCCCAGTCTGTCTG
Organism: Anarrhichthys ocellatus; assembly: GCF_004355925.1. Lineage (NCBI taxonomy): Eukaryota > Metazoa > Chordata > Actinopteri > Perciformes > Anarhichadidae > Anarrhichthys > Anarrhichthys ocellatus. The sequence goes on along the minus strand of NW_022280089.1, from coordinate 489,815 downwards.
CCCGCCCTGTTTTTGCCCTGCCTTGTCCTGCCGGATTTCCCCCCCTTGTCTCATCCTTGGATTACCTGTTTTTGTTTCGTGAGTTATTAAAACCCTTTTGTTCACTACTCTAACCCTCTGCATTTGAGTCCTCATTATATCCACTGCTCCTGTTATTAGTTGTCATTTTTCCATTATTATTCTGCTTACTACTCATTATTTGAATAATTGATGTCATATGCATTGGGTGTGTTGTACTATGTATGCTCTGTTATGCTGTTCATTCTGTACACATGACATCTATTACACTTCTATCCATCCTGATGGAGGGATCCCTCCTCTGATCTCCCTAAGATATCTTCCCTTTTTCCCCCTAAAGTAGAGTTTTTCCTGTTCCGATGTGAGGGTCCTGGGACAGAGGATGTCGTATGTTTGTAAAACCCTCTGAGGCAAATTTGTGATTTTGGTCTATATGTCACGGGGCATGGTGAGGACTCAAGCACAGACAGCCAGATGCAGTGAGATAAAGGGTTTTAATGAAATACGAACACACAGGGAATCCAAGGACGAGACGAGGGGGCAAATCCAGCAGGGCAGGCAGACATGGGAAACCGGGAGCAGGACAAGACAAACAGACGGGTACAACACAAACAATGACCGGCAGTGAGTGACTGAGAGACAGGGGTTTATAGGGTGACTTGAACAGGTGAGGAGAGTAGTGCTGATGAGGGAGAGCTTGATTACTGATCAGGGACAGGTGAAGGGAGTTGGACTGGTGCTGAGGGAGTGGCTGACAGGTAGAGTGCTTGATTAGCGGCAGGTGAAGAGAGTTAGGCTGAAGCTAAACAAAGACACACAGAACACAAGGCAAAGCCTGATCGTGACACTATACAAATAAATTGAATTGAAGTGAAATGTACACACAACCAGCTGATGGGCCTTTAGAGGTGCCAAACACAGGAGCTGTATCCACCCTTCCTGTGGCCCCCGGAAATGATGACATTTCCATGGATACCTTTGTCTTCGCTCTGTCCATGTCCACTAACGGCCCCTTTTGACTTCCAGAGGGTCATCTCTGGGGTTGGCAGAGAGAAGAGACGTGCCGATAACACATCCGTTGGCGTGTGTGCTCCTGTGATGGAGTGGTTGTAAGGAACTGGTCCCCCATTGGTTTTTGTGATGGCATATCACAGTCCCACCGCCACGTATGTGTATTATGCGTTCCATGTCTGGAGGTTTGTGCCGAGGCATTATGGTTGATGCCCTGTCCGTTCATTGGGTCCCTACCTGTTGGACATGTCTGGGCATGTGCAAAACAGGTCGGTGCTTAGCACTGTGACATCAACAATCTTAAAGACATTTTCAAATCTGTCTCAAAACAATAGTCAGGTGCCCATTTCGCTTGTTGTATTCATTCTTTCTGTTCCTATTGGCCTTCCAGAGATCCCTTGGTCCTTTAAGGCAATTTCAATGTATGCAAGTGATGGGAGATAAAATCTACAGTCTTCATTCGTTGAAAAAAAATACATCCCACCGTTTAAATAAACGAGGTACTCCCCAGATGAATAGGGTTAAAAAATGTACCTAGGTCTCACTGTGAAACTTCCCATGTTTACTCAAGTTAAAACTATTCAGTTTGGTACTATAAGTTTTCTGAAATGGTACGTTTAAATGTGTAAATGAGACGTTATCTAATGGTAACTTTTGGTGAATTTAATAGAACTCTACAGATGCGAAATAGACCAAAATCTCTAAATTGACCAGTGTATGTAAAAAAAAAAAACTAAAAAAAAAACCTATTTTTCTTGACCGGGGTGTGTTGGTAGGTCATTTCTTTTAAAAACATGTTTTGTTATAGCTGTTGAACTTCAACAGGAAAGGAACACTGTTTCAACACAGGATGTCCATGTGGTTCTGGTTTGGCAACGGTCTAATGTGGTATGAAATCCAGTAAGTTTTGGGATCTTGTAATGTGTCTCTCAGTGGCTCCACTTTGTGGTAGCCACATTCATCATACTCATAAAGAGCTCAGTTTCCAGCTTCACCGGACCTGTGAGGCAGAGAGGGGTTTTTCTGCTTCCCCTGCTTCCTCTGACCCTGATATGTTATTGCATCATTGTAGAGGTGTGTGAACCCTCCCACAGCTGCCTCTCTGAGTTTCTGTCTGCTGCCAAGTTACCTACTGGGCTCCACATGACTGGACTGGTCATTCTTATTTTTTAGGCCTTTTGTTGAAGGGAATGAAAAAGCCTATAGCAGATGGTGTGTTCATCAATTCAGTAAGTCTTGCTAGTCTATACAGAGCAAAGCTAAATTTGTGGATTGGTGCCCTCAGACTAGTTAATTGCACATACATTTAGACCCTAATTATGAATCTTTGCCGGAAGCCTGTGAGTATTTGTTGTTACTACTTTACTTTATCCAAAGTGTCATCCTACATTTATTCTTTGGGCCATCACTTTGACTGCCTTTTCACTAGGGTAGGACATATGGATAAAATCTGCCATCACTTTATATGCAATTTCAAATCACAATATTGATGACGCAGTACATTTTCTGGTAATGCAAATGTCTGTTTTTGGCTACGGCATTGATTTAGATACTTGAACAATACGATGCTAGCAACTCTGTAAGGCTGCACTTAAGCACAGTAGTGCTTTAAACTAACTGCTAATGTCAAAATGCTAATATGCCCACGGTGACACCGTCAACACGGGGATATTTAATGTTTACCATGTTCACCGGCTTAGCTTAACATGTTAGCATGTGAATATTTGCAAGTAGCACTTAACACAGAGTACAGCCGAGGCTGATGGCTAATGTCCTTTTTTCACTACAGGAAAAAAAAAAAGAAGAAATTTGGACCTGATGGTTTAAATGAAAAGAAAAGTTAGGGGATCAATAAGTTATCAACCTGGGGGAACATGAATATCAAAATTCATGACAATCCAATAGCTGTCAAGACATTTCACTCAAAACTACTGTCACGACCTGGCTCCGACAGCCATGACCCAATCATGGAGACGCAGAGAGTTTGCCACAAAGCACAGTTTATTAAACATAAACAATAGGTCCAACGTCAAATGGTGTCTGGCATGAGCCGTTCTTGTTCCTCCACGGGGTGATGGGAGAGGGCCCCTGTTGCCAGGAAGGCGGGGCTTTATCCTGGAGCACTGGCCCAGGTGTCTCCAGTTTGCAATCCTGTCATTAAAGGGACACACACACAAACCAGGAACATGGCAGGGAACTGTCACACTACAAAAAAAGTCAACCTCATGGTGGCACCAGAGGAAAAGTCAGGGGTTTGTTTGTTGGGATTCATCCTCTGGGCACAATGAATATCGGAACCAAACTTCATTGCAATCCATTCTATAATTATTGAGAAATTCCAGTCAGACCAAATATGTGGACAGAATGACATTGCATGCTTAGTATTATAATTATTACGTAAATTATTATTTGCATGAAGTGGTCCGGCTCATTGACGAACTGGCACAACCAGAGATTATAAGGAACAGCTACCTCTGTATAAAAAGTAGGGACTCTACAGTTGGATCGTAATAGAAAATAAGAGGAAAAACAGTGTAATATCAATGGATGTCTTCTGAGATGATCCCTCAAATAAGCCATCTCAAAAGCAATACAACTTCATAATTTGGCATGCACCAGAGGAGTTTATAAGTGCATGAATTAATAACTTAGCCAATCAAACACTACAATCTCAGGATGTCAGAGGTATTTGTGACCTTCTTGTTTGCTTGTTTGGTTGCAATTTGCATCAAAATGTGATGCATGGAAATTCTGAAAGACGAACTAGACAGTGTCGCGATGAAACTAGGGACCAAAGCATCACCATTAAGGAAAGAAATAGAGGACACGTCCAAAGCATTTCTTCCGTTCAAACAAAAGCATTGTTCATTCATAGAACATGATGGCTTCCTCTTTGTACAGCACTGATGCACTCTGGAACAGACAAAGACTTTTGCTTTCATGAGTCAGAAACATTGTACTACCTAATTAGTTGAAGGCAAACAAAACAAAGTCCAAGTGACATTAATGCTGCAAAAGGAGAAAGCCAACAGGTTTATGAGTGATGAACACAAGTAAGAACCATCATGGTGACGCCAATTGGGTTATTAAATGAGGTGCAACTTATTGCTGCACTGTAACTGCATTTATAGTCTATTATTATCAATTCAAAATTTTATTTCATTTCATCAAAATGATTTGTCATTTTATTCTATTTGACTTGATTTCATTTTTTTCTTTTTGAATGTTGTTCTAATGTATGTTTTAGCCTTACTCAGCACATTAGTACCTCAGTTTGAACGGTGCTTTCCAAATAAACTTGCCTTTCCAGTTTGATGAAGGCCTTGGGTTTGGTCTTGTAATGTCACACGGAAGTCGAGGATGGCAATGTGTAACTGATGATCACGCAGATAACCACTATTGTCTGGATTCAAGATGAAAAAATCACAAAAAGAAAAAGTCATACATGCCTAAAACATTTGAAAATATGCTCTACATTAATCAAGTCGGTTACTTTGGCTCATTGGTAGTGAAAGAGCTATTCATTTGTTGTTTGTATTTAGCTGTTTTACTCAGAAGTAGTATTGTTTAATTATTCTAGATGTTTGCTTTATTCAGATTAGATTTTTGATCGATTTTTCTTTTGTTCGTTATTTGTTTAGTGTGATTATTTTGTTGTTTAGTATATTTAATTCTGTTTTCTGTTGGGACTGTTTTTTTTTTTACCAGAGCAGGAGAGGTATGATTTCTTTGTTCTTTGGCTTGATTGCTTGTTTTCTGATAAATAACATTTTGTATGGACAATGGACTGCTTTGCCTGCGTATACCACATCAGTGGCCCTTTGATTTATGTTTTATTTAGATGTTTCTAACAAATACAAGTAGCATAGCGTGGCACAGTATGTTGTTTCTACCTTGTTATGCAACACCTCTGCTAGCCTGTAGGTGTCCCTAGTGAGCTTTCATCTGACACTAAATACCTCCTAGGTTAGGTTGAGTCAGGAACTCCTCCCCACTGCCCCTCAGCTGGCTTCAGGATCCACATCAGTCAATGCTTATGACCTGTCTTTTAACACAGACAGGAGAATGCATGGACTGCCAGCACAGATGCACTGATGGATGTTAAAATAGATGAGTAGGTTCAAGTGTCACAGGTCAAATGGACAAAATTGTGAAGTGTGCGAGGGCAAATGTGAGGGCAAGCATGTGTCGCACAGTCAGCAAGAGGGCAGAGAGGATGTGGAGTCATGAGGCTCAAACTTTAACCCTCTGCTAATGAATAATGGCTGAGGGTCATGAAGGGGTGAGAAATGCTTCTGGAACTACGTGATGCATTCACGACTCATTATGGTCTATGGTGTTTAGAGCTGTCAAACTGTTTGAACTCATCTGGACGGCAAGAAGAGTGCTGGTGTTTCCACAGATTTGTGATAACTATTCCCTATTATGTCTTCTGAGCCAGATGAAAATGAACTAGAAAGAAAAGTTTTGTCTGGTTATGAATATTATGTTTTTTGAGTTCAAAAGCCTCACACTTATACAGTCCGCTGTAAGTGCAAAAATGCTGATTAATTTCTCGGTTCAAGGGCTGTTTCCTGCAGCATGCTATATTCTAATATACTCCTTATATAAGAGTCCACTTGAGCTGAATGAAAGGCAACCACAAGAAATCATTTTTGCGATCTCCATTTAATGTTTTTTAACATGTTTTTAAAAATTCTCTGTTTGAGAATCACGTTTTTGTGAGTATCTTGGCCCGGAGTTATCCAACTTCTCAGAATTACCTTACATACTGATGACCACCGACAACTTAGGCAAGGCAAGGCAAGTTTGTATAGCACATTTCAACAACAAGGTAATTCAAAGTGCTTCACATGCTCCTCTGATGCCAACCTCCTGTCCCTTCCACTCAGGACCAAGCACCGGACATGGGGTGACAGAGCCTTCTCCATAGCTGCCCCCTTCCTCAGGAACTCTCTCCCCAAACACATCCGAGACTGCACTGACCTTTCCATATTCAAATCACAAATCAAAAACCACCTATTCAGAACTGCTTTTAATGTGTGACCGATATTATGTGTTTTAAAATGTTAGTGTATAACTTTCTTTTATATGATGGTTTTAATGTAAAGTGTCTTTGAGAATCACGAAAAGCTCTCAATAAATAAAATGTATTATTATTATTATTATTATTATTATGAAACCATTAAAAGCATCAAAACATAAGGCAAAAGAAAAGGAGATTTAAAAACAATTAAGAACATTCATTAAAACATCAAAAAACAGTGTAAGAAATAAGATACAGTAGTACAATGCAGAAATGCAGGGAGTTGATTAATATCCTTGAATGTGGTTCAATTAAAGGCAGCAGCAAACAGAAAAGTCTTCAGTCTTGATTTAAAGGAGCTGAGGGTCTCAGCAGACCTGCAGCTTTCTGGGACTTTGTTCCAGATATGTGGAGCAGAAAAACTGAACGCTGCTTCTCCATGTTTAGTTCTAACTCTGGGAACAGAAAGTAAACCGGTCCCAGACGACCTAAGGGGTCGGGATGGTTCATAAGGTAGCAGCAGATCAGAGATGTGTTTTGGCCCTAAACCATTCAGTGCTTTATAAACCAACAGCAGGACTTTAAAGTCAATTCTTTGTTGGACAGGAAGCCAGTGCAAAGACCTCAGAACTGGAGGGATGTGATCCACCCTCCTGGTCTTAGTGAGGACTCGAGCTGCAGCTTTCTGACTGACTTTTTACAGAGACCTGTAAACACACCGTTACAGTAGTCCAGTCTACTGAAGATAAATGCATGGACAAGTTTTTCCAAATCCTGTAGAGACATAAGTCCTCCAATCCTTGATATATTCTTCAGGTGATAGTAGGCTGATTTTGTAATTGTCTTGATATGGCTGTTCAGGTTGAGGTCTGAATCCATAACTACACCTAGAGTTCTGGCTTGGTTTGTGGTTTTTAACATCAGTGATTGAAGCTGAGTGCTGACTTTCACTCGTTCGTCCTTGGTACCAAAAACAATTACTTCTGTTTTATCTTTGTTTAATTGAAGGACATTCTGGCACATCCAGTTGTTGATTGGTTCAATGCAGTTACCCAGCCCTTGTATGGGATTATAGTCCCCTGGTGATATAGTTAAGTAGATTTGTGTGTCGTCTGCATAATTATGATAACACACTTTGTTGTTTTCCATAATCTGAGCTAGTGGAAGCATGTAGATGTTGAACAGAAGAGGCCCCAGTATTGAACCTTGGGGAACACCATATGTCATTTTAGTCAGCTCTGATGTGTAATTAGCTACAGACACAAAGTATTCTCGGTCCTTCAAGTAGGATTCAAACCAGTTAAGTGCTGTGCCAGAGAGTCCCAGCCAGATTTTTTGTCTTTCTAGTAGTATGTCATGGTCGACCGCGTTGAATGCAGCACTGAGATCCAGTAATAGACTGAAATTCTGCCATTGTCTGTGTTTAAGTGGATGTCGTTGAAAACCAAGCAGCAGGAGGATGACTTCAGATGTTGTATAATGTCTTCTAGGCTTCTAAGGTCGATTGAATGAAATTGTGTCATGATATTTGAATGGTTGTTATCCAGAGAAGGGGACAACACATATCCTGTGGTTGGTGTGGAGGCACTGACTGTTTGTCTAATTTTCTGAATTTTGTCAGTAAAAAAGGAGGCAAATTGATTGCATGCCCAGGTAAGAAATCATTTCATTGCTGTTGGGGTCTATGAGGAAAACACAACACAGACTGAGCCAAGCTCAAGTAATTACAGCCAAAATAGCCTATAATATGCTATAAAATAATTTAGTTGTTATTCAGCTTGTAAGGTTCTTCTTGTGGCTCTTTAGCAAAATTTCCACCATGTGAATCTTTTCCACCTTACACCTACAGTATACACACAACATCAACAGTGTGTCAATGACTTCCTCTATGTCACGATCAGGCTTTGCCCTGTGTGTTCTGTGTCTTTGTTTCTTTCTGTAGCTCCTCACTCACCTAATCAGTTCATTCAGTGCACCTGCCAGTCACACTCAGCTCATTACTCTCACCTTCTCACTCTGCCTCTTCACTATTTAAACCCCTGCCGCACACACACCCACTGCCAGATCATTGTTTGTTTTCCGACCTACCCGCCCGTTTTGCTCGTCCTGTTCCCGGTTTTCCAGTCTGCCTGTTCTGCCTTTTCCTGCCGGATTTTCCCCATCGTCTTTTGTCTTGTCCCTGGATTCCCTGTTTGTTTTTGGTTATCATTAAAACCTTTTTTCACTACACCTGACTATCTGCGTTTGAGTCCTCACCATGCCCCGTGACACTCTAATACAGATATTTAATCTTTAAGATGTTTATCATGTCTTAATATAATTATAATTGGTATCACTGGAATTGAACACAATAGACAATAGGTTACGCAGTAGGTCAGCATAACCTCCTAGCAATGTGGCAACAACACGGCCTCCAATCAGAGATCCAGTGGTGTGCATCTTTGGCTCAGTTCGGGTTCTGGGCCACAGGTCACACTCCTGTTCTATCCTTTCTTTCACCTAATCGAGAGATAAGATAAGCTCTCTTTTGGGGTCCAAACGTAAGTTTACTCTAAAATCCTACCTCAGATTTGGGTTTCCTGCAACACCTCTTCCTGATGGGGTGTAGAACACAACCTGCTTACGCAAACAAGGCGGGGGAGAAGGCACAAGGAGCCAAAGGTGAGACCCTGTTGCTATATTTCACAAGAGCAGCCATTGTTTAGCTCCCAGACTTATTCCTTGCCATGCAAAGTAGTTTCCGTTCCTGCAAATGGCCTGGGCCAATAAATTTGCTGCTAGCGGCAGGAACAGACAACTTGCTGGCAGGTAGGGGAGACCACAACAATACAACATGGGGAGGCTTCTTTATCTTTCTTTACTGACAGAAACACTGGCAGACAAAATAATGTCATCAGGAATATAGTCAGAGACATTTCAAATTGTAAGCAACAAGAAGTTCTTTATTGAACGAGTTGTGATAGCGCAACCAGACAGACCTTTATAAAAATTCAAAAGTTTTCTATTTTTGAAATCTGATAACTCAAGCCAAGGCTGAGTGTAACAAAACATTAGCTTGTGCCATTTTTTTTCTGTCACAACCTACTATCACCGTGTTTGTGCAGAAATTCCTCCCATAGAGCAAAGGTGAGGCCTCTAGGATAGACTTCCCTCACAAGTACACAGCCTTTGAGGATGTCCGCATGTCCACCCTGTTTTCCGTGAAAAGATCTGACAACATTCGCTCACTGTCATCGCCACTCTCTCCTCTTGTCTTTTGCCTCTCATCTATTTTTACCTCCATGTACTGGTGGGCAGCATAACAAAACAACCTAACAACCTTTTCTGGGCAAATAGGAATCTTTTTGTGGTAAATTGTAGAGTTAATATCATTGTAAGTATTGCATACAGAATAACTTGTGTAAACCATAGATTGTATATAAGAAGTGGACATAGTCATTGTGACGTCACCCATTGGTTTGTGGACTGCCATTATAAAGCCTTGAGTTGGGTGATTTCGCCATCGCCATCTTGCTTTTTTGCAACCAATAAACAAAATTTACCATATTTGGAATGCAGAGAGGTGACGTAGAGAGGCCGTATACGGCTCTGGTAGTGGCAGTGACCTGTCAATCACAGTAAGCCCGCCCTAAAGCATATTCTGCTTTACGGCCTTTTTGACTCTAAATTGACCATTATTTACTAAATGAACATCATGCTGTATAGAAAAAGACTTGAAACGAGAGATTGAGTCCATTAACTCATGTTTGCAATGGTTACAGAGGGAATAAATCCAGTGAGAAGTAGAGTCATTTTCTCATAGAGTTCTATACAATCAGACTTATTTTTGCAACTGGAGTAGTCACCCCCTGCTAGTAGAGAGAATGCAAGACACTTCCACGTTGGCTTCACTCGGCAGAACTGGAGATTTGCCGCCTGTTGTAAACAAGACCAAGACTCTAGAGTCATGTTAGCAGCACTGTTAAACTACACTTAGACACAATGGTGCTTTAAGCTTAATAATAACATCAGCATGTTAATATGTGCACAATGACAATGCTAAACAGATATAATATGTATCATGTTCAATACACTATGTATGTTTAGCGCAGTTGGTGTAGGTGGAGAGAGCATAGACTATAAGAAGTGGATGTAGTCACCGTGACGTCAACCATTGGTTTCTTGCCTGCCATTTTGAAACCATTGAGCTCTGCATTTTGGCCGTCGACATCTTCTTTTTTTTTTTTGCAACCAGAAGTGACACAATAGGGTGGAGCTAAATGCCAATGCAACAATTAACTTTGATGGACTGAAAACACACTGTGAAAGGGTTAAAGTTTTAAGAAGGAATTATGGACAACTCCCAGACAACACCTTGTTAGAGACCTGTCAATCACAGTAGCCCTGCCCTAAAGCATACTCCGCTATACGGTCTATTTGACTCTAAATGGACCATAATTTACTAAATGAACATCATGCTGTATTGAAGAAGACTTGAGACCATCAATTCAAGTTTAACATGTTTACTGAGGTAATAAATCAAGTGAGAAGTAGGGTCATTTTCTTAGATACTTCTATACAATCGGACCTAAGTCGCTTGGTGATCAGGAATATCACAAAATGTTGTGGTAAACCATCCACCATCTATATCATCAACCAGGCAACAGACTGGCAGACAGACTGACTGACTAGCTACCCTCCCGAGAGCCACGCATGGCTAAAAAAGCAAACTGATGGATTTATAAGATCCTAATTCACTTGGTTTGCTTCTTTCATGATGATTGCCATCTGGAGGTTGGAGGTTTTCCATCATCTTGTTTATCGCTGTATCACTGGTTGATTGGCGTTGGCCAGGTCTGTGAGGCCAGGGGATGTGCTCGCATAAATAGGCTAAAGACATTCAGGACAACGCCTCCCCCTGTTTTTTTCTCACTATTATATAGACGTCAAAATAGTTTAAACAAAGGAAAACAAATAATCCCACAGGTTAGGATGTTTACAGTGTAAGTGGCATCAGGCCAGCGGAGACCTGAGCAAAAATATTTATATCACTGCATCCACCTAGGATGACTTTTAGCACAAATCAACATTTGGAAAAAATAAAAGGCTTGTTTTGCTGATACATTTTTGCGAATGAGAAATGATTTAAAGATAGTGTCAAAGTCTATTTTAGATTGTGGTCCCTGTTTTGAACAAAGCTGAACTTCCTCCGCTCCGTCTGCGTCTGAGGCTCGGGGACGATGATTCAGTGTGACAGCTGATAACGAAACAAACAGGTTGGCGTGTCTGTTCGATCTGGAGTTGAGTGGGCACCGGCAGGCAGGGCTGTGCATCTGCTCGTTGCTAAATAAAGATCCACTTGATGGATCCGCTGAGATAACATAAATCAGGATATCCCATCAGGAGTGACGGCGTGCACCATTGTTTTGGTTCAAGTGGGCAGCCATCCTGACAGACGGTGTAGACTGGACATGGGAGAGGACAGGAGGTTCTCTCTATTGAATCCTGCCCTGACGGGTCATGTCACAACAGGTCATTCCTAAGTGCTTATATAACCACAAATGAATGACCTGTTCCTGATGACTGACAGGGCCACACCTCGACCAAAACCACCTAGGCTAAGTGATTACGATCGTGCTAGACGGCCGATGGAGACTTTGATAATGTGATGAAATAACCTCCTTTAAAATCGCGATGAAATGAAGAATGCCTTTCTAACACTTTTAGATCACATCCTCAGTCATACTGTGCACCTATTTACCAATATGTACAAAAAAACATATACAAAATATATCATATATTTTTATATCAACAACGAATCATTTTCTCTTTCTGTAAAACTAAATATGACGTGCGCTAACGCACGCTGGAACCGACCGACATCAACCAATAATATGATATCCATTCATTAATCAATCTGCAACTATTAGTGACAAGGGAGGCTAAACAACAAATCCTTCTTCAGCGAAGGAATGACTCGCCATTCCTTGCCTCTGATTGGCACGTGCTACTGCCTTTGTTGGTTGGGTTTGTTATGTATCGGCATGAGGAGTGAGATTAGTTAGGGTTAGGGTAAGAATAAGTCAATCAGAGGCAGAGGGTGAGGTTAATCCATTCGCTATAGGATTCAAAATATTGCACAAGGGAAGTGTGGTGTGGAGCCACAGTCCTCTGCTACACACATGCGAAAGATTTGCTTTAAATCCTTCTTGTAACTGTACTACGCTCAAATAATGTATATATAAAGATGCTCTAACTTCCATTTTACTGGGACTGCTAAGGGACAGCATCAGAATGAGAATGTGTTCTGTAGGTTGACACATTTCGCCATTTTCAACCTCGACTACATTTTCTTGTCATTTTCCACTTTATCGCTTATTGGTACAGTACAAAAGATGGATACAAAAGTCAGACTCTCAATTGCTTAGTTACAGTAGTTACATCTCAGCAAACATTCCTAAAAACACCTTAAAAACTCACCCCAAAAGCTCTAAAAACCCAATCACACTTACTCTGAGACGGGACACTTATACTGTACAGTTCAGTAAGGATCTGCATGATGGACAATGATGGTAACACAACACAGTTTTTATGCTAAGCTAACCATCTCCTGGCTGTGGCTGCAGGCATATTTCCCAAATTGTCAAACTACTGCTTTAAAGAAAAAAGTATTGGCATTACATGTTGTGGTTTGTATGAAACCCACTAACCACAAATTGCATGTGAATTGTTTTACTGACAGCCACGTTCCAAAGATTTTCTTAACTTCCTACCTTCCAAGCAGCAGTTGGTTTCGATTCATTTCAGCATGCAGTCATTTGCTACTGTGCTAGCAAGTTGCAGGTACTTCAACTTGGTTGAGACACATAACAGTGAACGGTAAATCGACTAGCTTTTGCACTCAAAGTTAGGCCAGCATTGTCATGAGTCAATAAAGTTGAGAACAGGAACATTTTGTATCTGCAAATGACAATGTATCTGCAAGTGAGTACAATAAGTGAAGGAAATTGTTCAGTGTGAATACTGACCTATCTACAGCAAACTATCTGTTTCAGTAAAGTTGATTTTGGCTTTCTATAAATTTAGAAATAAATCTAGAATCTTATAGTGTGGAGGTTGTGGGCAGTACCAAAAGGGATCCTTTAATAAAAGAATCTAGGGGAAACGGTTTTCACTACTTTTCATTGGCACTAATGCGCCATCTTTTGGAAGTGGACCGGGTTAATTGCCTGATATCTATTTAAAATGGTCAATATCAGCCCAATATTTCATTGAGCTGCCATATGAGGCCCGGCGCTCCAACCCCATCTAGACTAAACAAGCCCCAGTGCTCAAAACTGACCTGAGACAAGTGCCCCTTTCATCCACAGCAGTCTAATTAATTGAATATTATTTATGCTGCAGGAGAAGCAAACAAACAGAAAAGAGTGGAACCACCGAAAGTGCATGACAGTGTGAACAAAGACAGGGCATGGCTTGCTTCCGAAAACAAACAGCCAGAATACAGCCAGATGGGTTTTCCATTGCAGAGCTGCGTTAATGAGAGGAAGCAGGGGAGTGCTTCCCAGGGATTGCATTGTGATAGTGAGGGCCGCTCCACCTCCAGCGGCCTGAGCGAGGGAAACCTCCAAGAGTTTGGCCCTCGGTCCTACCAGCCCTCCTCAGTCCGAGATGGTAATCCCCGTCTGGGATACCTGAAAAACAACGATTCAACATCCGCCTTCAGTCTACTATACGAAAGGATGTCTGATAATGCTCTCAGATATTACTCAGAAGCCACGCTGCCAAACTTAACATTCGGTCCATGCCAACTTAACCTAATGTTCTTCCTGTTCTGTCCCACAAATTCGGGGAACTTATTCGAAATAAAAACATGCGCGCAGTGGATTCCAGGGTCAGAGCTATCTGAGATCTATTTTCGGTAGCAGGTAAACAGCTTGAAGAAACAGTTGAGGATGTTTGAAACTTATAACATACATATATGAGTTTTTCCCTTGTGTCGCATTCACAAGTTTGCACGCTGGTTATATTTAGCCGTAAATCAAACACATGTCAATAGGAGGAAGTGGCTGCAGGACTGGACGCATTGCAAGATGGACAGTCAGAGACATTTAACGTGTGAACGCAACAAAGAAGTGAGAAGCATTGTTCTTAAAGTCACGAAACACAAGTAAGAATAACTCAGGTCTGACAAATGCTGTTTTAATCTTGCACCGTCTGGTATGATGCATTCAAAGAAGATGAACTTAAAAGCACAGGTATGATTTTCTTAAAAATATGATTGCAATGTAATCATAAGGACAAACATAAGTAAAGTACATTTAATACATATCTTGTCCTTCATTGTGCAGGTTTTCAACTTCCTACTGTTGTCCAGGTTTACTTTTTTTATCTTGATCATGCATCTTAATATGATTATAATGCACTACTTCCAAGCTAATTTGTAACTTCAAACAAATGATGCAACTAATCAACTGCCCTTTAAACTGCATTTCACCTCTAACATGAATCACATGATACTTACTATATTAATGGATGGAAAGCCGAACCCTAAAGCATGCATTCCAGAGGTAACTCTCAACAGACAAACTAAAATATAAAGACTCCCTCCACTCAAAACTGTGTTCCGCTGTTAGTTACTTCACTGATGTTCGAGCTTCACTCTGCAGAATAAGTAATGTAGGATTCATGACGTCACAGCTTGCTTGGGAGCCAATCGTGGTCCAGTATTCAACTTACACAAATGTGATGTGGAAACTTGACATTAACAATATTTGCAAACTTATAGATTCTGGATATTTCCATGAGGAAGAAGGAGGAGATGTAAGATTTGGGTAAATTAACTTTTTAAAGAAGAAAACCTCTTCAGGACAATAATAATAATTTAGTTTTTAAAATTATTTATATAATAACATTTAAGTGATATTTTCTGCTTTCATCACTAGGTGGTACACTTAAATAGATCGAAGAAAAAAGACAGGATTGAACACATTTCTCTTAATGATCCGATTGTGCTGGAATTTAGATTTCTAAAAAACTAAAAAACGATACATTTATTACTAAATTATTTCCAAACTTAAACAGATGTACCAGCTGTTGGTGCAACATATCGAGTATATAGGATCAACAAGATCAACTGAGGACCATCATGTCCCCTGGATGACCTGCAACTAAACTTTACCACACTGACCTCACTGCTGAGCGCTGATGATGAGATGCCCAAACACATGACCAGGTTTTACCATGATATGCCAATTTGTTCGACCACCAGCCGTACAATCCAACACCTTGAAAATAGCAGCAAAACCAGAAAGGTCACTGTGCAGAATGACCCCTGCTGAGGACGGCCGACTTTTGTTTTGAGAAGCCGACGAGCAGCTTCGGACATGAAAAGGCTCCGTGGCTGCTTTTGCACTGCACACTGAACAGCAGAGAGGAAGTTCCCTCCTAGCGCATAACGTAAACTTGGTTCCAATAAAAGCATCCGTTGGCACCTCGGTGGACAACAGGAAATCTTTGTTTATCTAAAAACATCCCGTTGTTGGCCTCGGGGTGCGTGACCCCCATGCTCGCTGTGCGGCGGTTAGAGCGTCACATAGCAGCCGCGGCGGAGCCACATATTTCAAGATCTCAAAACAAAGTGGCCAAATCCTCGACATAAACAATGAAGGCATGAAGTGTACATGTAGGTCTGCGTCACACCATCGTCTGTTTGTTGAAGTGCTTTTGTTTAACGTAACTGTAGGCTTAGTGTCTGACGCTCCCATGTTCAGAGGCACCTAAAGTTAGAAGTAGGCAGAATAAGACAATTAATTGTACAACAGTTGACAAACCGATATGCAGGACACAATGACGGAGCAGATGGGTCTGTTTAGTCTACCCAGTCAATGGGTTTTTATTATGTTTCCAGCAACAGATCCATTTCATTCACAGTGAGAGTTCAACACATTTCCATGTCCATACACTATATCCTTGCATACATGTGGTCTATATACCAGAGTGGGTATATATGGTTGGGTAAATACATGTTAAACAACAGCCTAAATCATATTGCATCTGACAGCAGTTGTTTTTTGCAATGATGTGGGGCTTTTTTAAAAAGCTAAAAAAGACTGAAGAAGTTACATTTTCAGGATATTTGATACCACTTGTTTGCTTCTGTAGATCAGCATAAGAAATCATTCTGATTATTACGATGCGCAGTCTGTTTCACATTAAAAAAATGCACATGTGGTGATGAAGAAATGTCAGTGAGTGTGTACAGTACGAGCAGTACCTGAGCTCAAGTTTCTGGCAATAATATTTGGTGCAATCAGTTTCTGGTCAAGGTGCATGTACATCTCATCGCTATCTTCACAGTGTGTGCCTGTGAACGCTCTCTTAACACGAACGCCAGCCGCTAGTCCTCTCTGTGGTGTTTATTCACGTCTTCCATGTTCTGGCCCTCGACAGGTTTAGGCGTCGTGCCTCTGCCCCTAGTCCCGCGGCTCCGCCTGGGACGGTGCTCTGAGAACCAGTTGGAGACGGTCATGGCGAGGCGGAGGAGGCCCAGGCTGATGCAGTGCACCTCTGAGGTGATGGGAATGTCGGAGAAGAGGGCACGGTCCCCGCACACCAGGCCACTGCGGCACTCAAAGTCTTTGACGATGTTGAGGATCTCCTGGCGCTCGGCTTGCCGCATCATCCCTCTTATATTCAGCAGGGTGGAGACGTGCTTCTTCCTGTTGGGAGGAAGGATACAGTGAGGAAAGGGGGTGAGACGGGTGTTAATGGAAATTGGGTCTGCTTGGTGTCGTCAAAGGCCGTCGCATCTGTCTGAGTCAGAGCCTTTGTAGAAAGTGGAACCAAATGTTCTGTTCTTGGGAAGGAACAGAACATTTGGTTCCACTTTCTACAGGGGCACATTTCATAAGGGTCTTTATGTTGATAAATCATTACTTATGCTTTATTTATTGGATGTAAGCCAATAATAAGAACAACTTGTGTTTGTACATATTTTAAATATATATTTATAATTCTTTCTCTTTGCTTGTGTCTCTTATTTTGCAGGTTTCTAAAAACAACTTTAGCATCATGCCCCATTGCATTTAACTACGCATAGTACTTGCTACGTTGCAATCCTTGTTTATCCAGGTTGTGAAAAGTCCAACACATCTAGATACCTAAACGACAGAACAGATTGTTTACAAATGAATCCCAAAACGAAATGCATGACCGCTGGAGAGTGCCAGCTGTGCACGCAGATTCATGCATGTGGTTAACGTTGTGAATTGAAACAAAACTTGGTTCGGTTAAGCAAAGGATCATGGTTGGTTTAAATAATGGTTGTTATGTAGCCTGGGTTACGAGCGTAAATTAGCTATGTTACATGCATGACCTAAGTTGAATACGTTACGTATAACTTCAAATAGGTCAATTACTACTGCCCCGCGATGTGGCTGACTAACGATAAACACCACTTTTTATGATTTTTGAAGAGTGAATGAAATCACCAGAAGTAAAAATGCTAACGTTAGGCTATAAACGAACTACACCAGGGTCACATGACTTCAGGTCGCCATCACTAAGCTAGAGGACTAGTGCTCTAGTGATGACATTTTGTAGTCTCACTGGGTTCGACAACAAACCATCAAATCTCCACTTGTTTTTGATGAATTTGTGTTGAAGGGATGAAGTGTTCGCTGAAACGAAAGCAAGTGTCATATGAAGTGTCAAGATACTGGGACCCAAAAGCTGTGCTTCTCAACGGCTTGTGTCTGATCTACAAAGCAATCGAGTTAGCAGTTGGCATTTAAAGTACACGTTTGAAAAAAGAGGGTCTGTGTTTGAAGCGCTGACTTGTATGCCCATGTGTAGGCACAGCAAAGTGTGCACGAACGGACTCCGCTGCAGTTTAACGAAGCACCCAGAAAAACTCAAGAAAGGGTGGCAGCCTTTGATCCCCTAAAATACCAGCAGGGGATGCCATGCGGTAAACAAAAGGGGTGAGTCAAGCGGTGAGTTAGCATGTCTCCAGGTCTGAACTACTATGTTTTGTCCTCCTCTTCCACACCTCTCCCTCTTTGATTCCAAGTGTGGCACCAGTCTGTCTCCTGCAGGGTGGCAGGAACAGGAAGTACTCGGCGTCAGCTTCCTGTCTGCTCTGCTGAGAGTTGTGCGTCACGCGCGGTCGTAAGTTGCCAACCGTCACCTGAGTTTTTGCACAAACAGCCCTCTTTGGGCCCCCCCCCCTCTCTCTCCATCCCCTCGAGGCCTCATCCATTCTCAAAACAGACCCGCTAGCCTCTCCAAAAATAGCACCGTTAATGTAGATATGTTTCCGCACTCCTTTTCCTTGTTTTGATCCATTGTGAAAAAAGAAAAAAAAAAACATACAGTCTTACTTTTTCCATGCTTTGGCAGAGTGCCAAAAA
Source organism: Anarrhichthys ocellatus (assembly GCF_004355925.1). NCBI lineage: Eukaryota > Metazoa > Chordata > Actinopteri > Perciformes > Anarhichadidae > Anarrhichthys > Anarrhichthys ocellatus. Next base: position 471,368 of record NW_022280089.1, on the reverse strand, counting down.
CAGCACCGCAAATGTGCAGCAATAAGCATAAAAGAATATAGGACCTTCGGGGGTACAGTAGAGAGAGGATCTGTTTCCTGGTTCCAACAGAAATGTCCCAGCACTGTTAATTTGCTAAACTGCTCACCGTATATCTGGAAACTCTTTCACCAGGACAGCCACCTCCATCTGGATAGATGGAGTGTCCTCCAGGAGAATGATGTCAGCTAGGTGGCAGATGATGCTGTCTAACCAGGAGGAACTTGATTCCTGAAGCAGAGAGGGGAGACAAAGAACGCAACGACAATTTTTCATTAGCGGACCACAACAAGTATTAATTGCCATAAAAACAGGTCCAAATGACCTCTTCACCCGATTAATTGTGTGCTTTTAAGAAGCCTTCAGAGGAAACGCAGATTAATGCCTTTAAAGTCCAGAGGCCAAACATTTAGCTGATTTACTGAGTGAATAACAAAGCTCCACCTCTGTTTTTCTAGGTCGTGTTTTTCCTTCAAACATTCAGAAAAAAGAAAGCAGAATTCTCTGGCTTGGCATCCACTAAAAATAACGAAGTCTTTTTTAGACAGCCATTAAAAACTCAACCCCCCCCCCCCCCCTCCGTTTTCCACGGACACTCCATGGCGAAAGAGGCCATCAAGGCCATCCTAGCGCCACATCAAAGCCGGCTAGCTGACAGGAACAGGAAGTTCCTCCTGAACACAGCAGCTTCCTGTTGTCAGCTGAGGTGACGGACACTTGTTTGAACTCGCGCACAGAAAGGGGGCAAACGCCACGCTGTCAGGCCCAGTTGTTTTACACTAACTTCCCCCCTCTGGCAAGTGCTAACGTAAGCCCGGTCCATCCATCTCCATCTAACTGACGGCAGCCATTTTTCAGAGCTCGCTGCTGTATCAACACTGTCTCAGTTATTTCTGACCTAGGAAGCTCAAGGGTCAGACTCTGTGTTCCCTGCGCCAGCTCTGCTCCGTGTTTTTAAGAATCAGCAAGTTGGAATTGTTTATGATACTCAGGGCTTCCTGAAAAGCAATCATTAGCTCTGTTTTGAATGCATTGGGTTTTAATTCTCCTTCTAGAGGTCTTGACTGTACTGCAGAGTAGTTCATTGCTCATTGGGTATCCAGGCTTTAATGACATGACTTACCAGATCCTTAAAGAGTCCTTTCAGCTGTTTGGCCTCATCTTGGAGGCGGAAAGCCATTCTCTTTCTCATCTTGGAAGATGTACAGATGACCCGTCCCCGCATGATGGCTCGGACATACTCCACCAGGACCCGCCGGTGCACCTCTCCCACCAGGGTCTGTCAGTCAGTCAGTTAAAACAACCAATCACTGACTTGTTACATATGACCCTCAAGTAAATGCTGTTAAGTGTTAAACATCACCTCTGATCCATTGAACAAGTGTTACCTGATAAGGCGGAGAGTCCATCCTTCTGAACTTCTTGAAGTGTTGTTTAATGGTGGCTTCAATGGCCTCAAAGGCCTCGGTGTTGTTCAGCCATTTTCTCTTCATCAGTTTGTCAAAGAAAGGCTGGAACGACAACAGACCAATCTCTGATTAACAGAAGACATTTACTCAAGTACTCTTCTGATGGCTAGCTGCTTCAAAAACATTTTCTGTTGTATTTGTTGTAATTCTCTTCACATCCTGACAGCAATCAATAAATCAAATGCTCTGACAAAAATAGAAATCCACCATTTGAGGCTGCAGCAGGGTTGTAATAAGCTTGTGCTTTTGGATTTGGGAGTTTTCTTTTACCGTAGGACCAACATGATTGAAGTTTCTAAAATGGGCATAGTTCCGCTTTAAGGACTGCGATGAGGCTTACACACCCTGATGTGCTCAAACAGCCTGTCGGTCAGCACCCTTACTGACTGGTTGATGATCCTGTCCAGGGAGGAGTTGGCTCTCTGCGCCGTCTCCTCGCTGCCCTGTGGGTCACACTGCCTGCAGCGCTCCACTAGGGATCTTAAGGAAACACAGGAGGAAAGGAAGCTGGACAAATTGCTGCAGGAAATGGAAATTTGTTTCAGTTGAATAATGAATCTACCTGAGAGGAGGGCAGCAGTTCACCAAAGCTATGGTCCTGGAGACATATCCATCCCCTCTGTCTCCAAATTCTGCCTGGGTCTCATGAAACATCTCCGCCTTCCTCTGGAAACTGGACACAGAGCTTTTATGAAAACCTACTGAATGCAAATATAGTCTAGAATTGAGCAATCATGTCCAATCCTATAAAAACACTGGGGTTTGCCCCCCCCCCCCGCTCTGTATTCAAGATATCCTTAAATCAGTTCAGCAAACAGTTCCTCACTGATTTATGCCTCACTGATTGCATATACTCACTTGTTGAGAAAGTCAGCCAGTCCAACGAGACTACAACGAGCCACTCTTGCCCCTAGAAACTGGTTGACAGATGTAGATCTGTCCAAGTCCACCTTCAACCTCTGGAATTGAGAAAGGCACGAGCGATAAGACAGCTGCATTTTAGGCTAAAGGGACATTTCACAGTGAAAATGACAACTTACCTGGATGACTGAGCGTGCTAGGTGGGACTGATACTCCTCTATGTGCAGGGTCTGGGCCCATCGCCTCTCCTCTTCATCCAGAACCTGAATCAGCTCTATGGTCACCTTCTCCTGAAAAATCACAGTGTGAATTTAAAACCTGTCTACTATCTAGATTCTAGAACAACAACTTTGTGAAAAGAGCATTTCTCACCCTGACGATACTGATGCAGTCTTGTTCCAGACGCTCCACTGTGTCTTGGGGCAGGATGGGCTCCAGTGGAGCATAGTTTATGGGTGCGGTTGTGCCAATGGTTCCTAGGACATCCCTGGTCAAAAGTGAGAACTCGTTACTAATTAAGTCCAGTTTCCAGGTTTGTAGTATCATCCTTACCTTATTGCATGAGAGGTGCACTGTCTGATAAGGCACCCTACCTATTGTAGATGTTGTAGAACCAGTCCAGTAAAGAGTAGACATCTGTGATTTGCAGAGGCCCCCTGGTGATGGTCCGGAGACGTTTGGCCACGGCTCGATGGTAACTGTCCACGTACACCTGGAAGGCAGCAAACTCCTCCGGGTAAATGGACACGGCATTCCTCCTGGCTGCATCCAGGTCGTCCACCATCCGACTCCTCAGGCGCTCCAGGTACGAGGCCAGCTGGCCCGCCTGGGTGTCCGCCTGGTGTGGCAGGCTCCAGTCCGCCGCCTCCATCACGGCCTGCCTCCACTTCATCTTGAGTCGTCGGGGACGCTGGCCGGGCTGGATCTGGGGGGCCTTTTGCTCTGGCTTGGTCTCCTCTCTCAGGGCCCAGGTCGCATCGGCATGCTCCTCCTGCTGGATCACCAGCACCACCAGCCCGAGGTTGGGCCCAGCACTGGGCTGGCGGAGAGACTCCCGCACTACGTCCCACATCTCCCTCTGCAGGGCCTCGTACAGGAGCTCCACGTCTTTGGCCTTCCGCCGGCCTGAGTCCAATGATGCGTTGGAGCTGATGGAGTCATCGAAAAGTGAGGATGATAAGGGGGTCATACTGGGAGGGGTGCTGGGACTAAGGGTAGGAGTGAGGGTCGAAGCAGCCGCGGTCGGAAGGAGAGACAGCAGCTCGCACTCTCGTTCCAGCTCCTGAATGTGTGTGTCAGCCAGGAGAAGGTCCCTGTTGTTGACCAACTGTAGGATCTCCAGCACTGGTGGGAGAAGAAGAGAAAAAAAGGCAGCTGTGTTTATTTGCAACAAAACGGAGGGTTGACCAGCAAACTGAGAGATCTGTTTTATGGTTATTGAAGAGCTGTGCGTGTGCTTGACTGGCTTATTTGTTGCTGATTCTCTTCTACTCCTAGCGAGGCTCCCTGTGGAGCCTGTGAAAAGTAGCCTGATCGAACCTCTATCTAGAGGAACCTGGGGTGGCAGGAAGTGCGGTCATTTCCTGATTTCACAGTCTGGTGGTGATTGAACCCAGTGTCTCGGGGATCTGGGGACCTCTCAGCCTCATCAGAGAGTTGTCTAGGATTTGGAGGAAGTACTGCCGAAGCTTAACTAGGAAGAGCAAAGGTCTAAGGGGAACTCCTTGCAAAAGACAGATTCTTCTGGGTCATGGTTTTAAAACTTTTGACCTGGACCTTTTACACCTGATGCCTCCTTGATTGTTACCTGAGAGGGGCTCTCTGGTTTTGACCGCCGGCTCTTCCTCCTCTGTTTCCTCTTCGGCCTCTTGGGATGCCTTGTCTGACATGGACTCCCTCTTCAGCTTGCCCAGACTGACCATCCTGAGGAAGGAGGGCCGTCTGGAGGCCTCCGCCTCGCCATCTGTGCTCAGGGTCCCGCAGGGCAGGCTTTCTCTGCGCTCCTCCTTGCGTCGACCTGTAATCCTGCACAGTTTCCACAGCAGCAATGGAGAAAATGAATGATTTCCCGTAGAGAAAACAAGGCAAAAATTAGAGCACACAATTAATGCCCAAGCTACATTTCTAACCCACATCTCTTCAACCAGATTGTTGACCGCGTGATTTTTGCATATACAGGAACGTATGAACAGTAAAGAGACTTGAGGTTTGTAATTACTCGACAGTCTGGCCCAGTAGCAGCTATGTTTGGAATGGCACATACTCAACACAAAACTGTGAGCATGACTGCCTCGGTTAAAAATAATCGTAATCAACAAGTCGCTGAAACACAAAAGAGGTTCCGTAGATCAACAAGTTGCATATTACATAACGCCTCAGGAAATACCAGCAGCAACGCTAACTTCTCCTCTGGGACTCGGAGGCTAATTCTTCACACTGTTAGAGCTATTCAAAAGGGCTCTCTTATTATAATTTTTTTGTGGAGTTTTCCACAGAGGAACAGAGTGTAGTATGTTGTACCGATTGTAAAGCCCTCTGAGGCAAATTTGGGATATTGGGCTATACAAATAAATTGAATTGGATTATTACGTTACAGTTTTTTTTTTTTTTTTTTAGCCCTTAACAAAGGGTTTTCTACAGCTCCATCTTTTTGTTTTCCTTTTTAATCTCGTGGTTCTTTGAGTTTATTCAGTATATATATATATATATATATATATATAGTTATATAGTAAAGTATATCTTAATCAAAGGCATCATTTTACTTTTTTTGTGTGCACTCCACTAGACATGTCATCCACAGAGTAGCTAAAGCACTTTTTACTATTTTATACCATAAATCCACAATTCAATGACACTACAGCTAGAATCTTCTCAGGTTCTAACTCTTCCTCCTCCCCAACCCCTCCTCACCGGAGCAGGGTCATAATTCCTTCGGAGCCCCTGCGTAGTCCTTTCCTTTTCTCCCTCTCTGGTGGGAGACTGTTTGAGTTTCCGGGGGTGTAGTAGGGAGAGTTGTTGCCCCATACGCTGCGTCCTGATATGCGCAGCCCCTTTCCCAGCTTTCCAAGGGTTTTGAGGGGCGACACTCCACAGATGCGCTCCAGTGTCCCCCTGAGGGGCTTCCCTTTGGGGTTTCCGGCCCCGTGCCTCTCTGCGTTCACCTCGTTCTCCTCCTCTTCTCCGTCGCGGCAGGATCTGAGCTGGAGGTTGCCTCTGACCTCCCCCATGATGAGGCCCATGTCGCCGCCGTGCTTCTCTTCGTCGTACAGGTCCACGTCCTCGAAGGGGTTTAAGTTCCTGTTCAGGTCCTTCAGGTCATTCAGATCATTTAAGTCCAGCCGGGGCAGGATCAGTTCACCGTTCACTCTGGGGAACTCCTGGCAGCTCTTGGACCTTCCCGGGAGCTTTTTCAGAATGGGCATGGTTGCACTTGAGATTTTACCAAACTGCAAAACAAGGACAATGTCAGAATTTGTCCTAATGTTCAGTTACAAAAAGATCAAATATACGAGCAACTGATTATCAAATGAATGATTTTCCCCCCCAGTAGCGGGTACACTAAACTATAGCAACCCCATATTGCAATATTGCTTGCATAAATAAGCAGGATATCGAGACATGACTCCATCCTTTCAGTGCATAGGGAATTGAACTTATGAAATGTGGAAAACGTTTTTCTGTTGCTAAATCAGCCATTAGACAGTTTATATAACTTGGAGCATACACATATGTTCACCTGCCTGGTTATGCAATGCACTTCCCTTAGCAAATAGGAAATATGTATTTAAAATATTGCTGCGTTTACACATGCTGACCTTACGTCTTATAGAAATATTACATTATTCAGAAAGAAATAGTTTATATAATAATAATAAATAAGAATGATTTTCATTCACCTGTTGATTCGGGGAATATGTATTTTATTTGAAAAGGCCCAATTTAGAGTGAAATGTTAAAGATTTTTTAAATAACATTTGTTGCCTAGACTTAGATTGAAATGCCAGAGACATGTCCATTTTGGTCTTTCTTTTTATGGATGTAGTGTATCCCAAGAGACATCTTTGTTTAAAGTTAAATAGTTGAGTCTGCCACACAAGTTAAAGGATAACTTCACATTTGGTAAAGTACATCCTAAAACAACACACATGTCATATGTACAGTAAAACAGTTTTTTGTAAAGAATCATCATTGTGCAAAAATGCATTCCATCTAAAGCGAATATAAGTCTGATTAATAGAGATCAAATGGTCTTCTTTTCTCTTTTCTATGAATATGTGAGGAAACAAAAAGCCTGGCTTTTGCACAACAAAGACTTTGGATGATGGATAACTCAAACTGCTTCAAATGTAACTTAAAATGAATTTTTTACATATACTGTATATATATATATATAATATGAACCTTTCATTTAACATTGGTGTGTTTGACATTTGTGATCTTAGTCATCACCCAATGTAGAATTATAGCATTTTAAACTCTTAAATCTATCCAAAGAGAATTTCTACTGTAGTTTCACTTTTAAACATTTTCACATAAATTCAATAATATCACCTCAATAAATAATCTTATCCAATATGTGAACTTAAAACTTAAAAGAATCAGGGAGCGGGGACGTAAATGTACATATTTGGATTTAAATCACTCTCGGGTGAAGCACATCTAACATTCTGAATTAATGGCCACCTTCCTGATATTAAATTTGGAAAATCCACATCCATGTTCTTTGTCCTCAGCAGCAATGTAGTTCTGAATGCACAGACCTGGAGGGTTCTTTGTCTAAACACAGTCCTCTGCTCCTGCCCACTGAGCAGCTCCATAGTGGGGACAACCGTCTGCTTTTAGTGGGAGATTGAATTCAAAATAATGACTTTGTGCTAACAAGCTGACCTCTATATACTCAAATCAAGGGGAGAATTAACGTCCTGGCATTTACATAATTTAGTCATAGAAATACATCCATGACAAATAGAATTCATGTCCACAGATTTCTGGTTTGGTGATACTTTCTGATTATAAACATCTTTGTTCATACCCAATTTATTTTGGTGTATGGATGAGGGCAAACTTTCCAAAAGAGAAAAGGAAGCACATATACGGATGTGCTTTCCATGGTTTTCTCAGCTGTTATGCACTTGGGCTCTGTGGCATGCGTGTGTAACTTTTGTAATCTTTATTTCTATGATTGAACACAGCCTTCCACCATTGTGTGTGGTGCTGAAACCACTCGATAACTCCTCTTCATACTGTTTAACAGACATCTCAGGGAAACACTGTAAAGGTGTTTATGACCAACAAAAGGTGGCATGATAAGAGGAGACATCCTTAAGGGCTCTCCTTCTTCATAGAACCGTTGAAACAATTCAGCGCTCATTAAGTTCAAAACATTCTCAAAGCTAATTAAACCAGAATCTCCCTCAGACAACACGTTTCCCTAATTCTATCCACTGTTTCCAACCTATTTAAAGGGAACACAACATAATGTCCAGGGACCCTATCTGTGTGTGTTAAAGAAAATGTCCAAACACACTAACTTCCACAGAGAAACATAGTCATTTGAACATCGGCACTTACCCAGTGAGATTGAACTTGCAGTGTTTTCAGCACAGTGTCATCCTGGAGTGTGCTGGGCTGTGCGGGCTGCCAGGTCTGTGGAGTGTGTTGCATGCGTGTGTGCGACCGATGAGTGTGAGAGTTTGTCCGACGAGTACTCGGTGACTCAAGAGAGCAATGTGGCTGCCTGTGGTTTCCTGACGGGCTCTATTGTGGTGGAAGGTGATATGTTTTCCTGAGGAAACGCCCCCCTCTTCCCTATGCCACTGACCCTCCGCCCCCTCTGTACCCTGGGGACCCTTCTAATTACACTAACTGCATACAGTAGAGGATAGGACAGCACATTGCCCTGCAGTTGTTTTATGTGTTAATCAGCTACACACACACCCTGTCTGTGTTTGCATGCATGCGTGTGTGTGTGTGTGTGTGTGTGTGTGTGAGTGTTCATCGTGACTAATTTCTGTAGGTAATGAGATTCAGTGGCCTTGAGTCCAAAATTCCATTCATACCTCATCGGCAGTGTCATCTTCCTCAGCGGAAGACTTTAAGTGGACTGATACGAGTTAAAGAGACGGTCAACACTGGTGGTGCTGCTGCTTTACTGCAGAGCGTCAAGGTCACACAGAGAACAGAACATTAACAGTTGAAGGATATATGAGATGTGTGTGCAAATGGCCCAGAGTTGTGCGATTAAAAACAAAATAACCAAGCAAAGCAAAAACTTAAGAGATACCCTATCTGGGGTCCAAACAGACCTGTATGCTCCTCATCGTGGCTCCCCACTGCCACCTAGTGTACAGTCTGGTGTAGGACAACAGGCGGCATCCCACTCCAGTGAGCAACCCGACTATCTAACCAATCTGTCTCCTCATGTGTTGTGTCTCATTCAAAGGTTTGACAAAGGTAAAGTCCTCAGCAGCCAAACCTGTAGTCCAACATGACCTTTAGCTGCCGGTTCTTCACGCTTCTTTTTTTACCCACTTTTTTATTTTATTTTTAAATTACAAAACAGAACAAATCAACATTCAAATCAAATTAAACAACAAAGACTTTGGATGTTGTCCCAGCATAATCACATATATTATTGACAAAGACAAAATAATGATAATAATAATAATAATAATAATAAATAAATAGCTACAAATTAAATTTAAAAAAACATGTGGGGAGAAATTTACAACTACAGAGAATGCTAACTGAGCAAATCAAGCACAATCTTCATGCTTCTTAACCTACATTTTACTAGACTAGTGCAGTGCCAAACAGCCAAACTGAATCATGTGACTATACTCCGACTCATTGTACCTCGAAATAACCCACAAAAGGCCCCAAAGCACTCAACCGTACTTCCCGTGTCCTTGAAATGTTAGTGGTTTGCAAATTCAGATTTGTTTCACAAAATATAACAATTCAAATATAATGCATTAATATACGTTATACTAGCATCATATTCTATTGAAAATTTGACATAACCTCTGCGGTTATAAAGTATAGCACGGATCAGATTAGCGGGGTGATTTTCCTGGCGGTAACTTTGTTAGCGTTACAAGTTAGGATGAAATCCCACAGTGGGCAAATAAAGTCTTACTCACTGGGGGGATGCACCGGAGTCACGGCTTACTGACGGTCACACCAGGGAAATTCACTCTGGTTGGATTCCAGTTGGCTTTCCACTCATGTTGACTCCAGGGAAGAGAAGAAGAGTCCAGGCTCTAAGGCTTTATACAGCCTTCAGCAGCCAAAGTGAAGTGCAGAGCTGGGGTCTGTAAAGGCCCACTATAGGCGACTTGCTAGACTCAAGCTTGTTCCTGGCACGTGGAGTATTTTACTGGTATCAATACAGACATGCAAAAAGGTGCCGTAATCCAACCAAGGATGTTGGATTACGTGGCGTGTGTTTTAGCCAGTCAGCTACCAGGGCGATCTGGGAAAATCGTATTCATGACAAGGTCCACAGTGAAGCATTAAGCTGTGATGACTGATGTGAGGCAGCCATGATGGGTCATCTTAGGAGTCATTGAGGGAGTGCATCGTGGGGGAGACGTGATTGAAGTCCATATTTTATCAACACTGAGGAGTCACTGTGGTCAGCAGAAGAATTACACTTTTGATAAAAGTGACTTGTTTTTACTAAGATTTTCTTTTACTTGTATGTAAAAGTGTAGGGCCATCATCATTTTTGTAGAGGCCCAGATGCTACATGTAATCACCTACTTGGGATCTTGCTTCGTATTATTCTTTCCCTTCCAATTGCCGTGTACTAAATGTATGCCTTTTGTCTGCATGTATTGATTTGTGCTCTTGCATCTCTCCTGCACAGGTTGTGTCTTTTAAAAAATAACTTCCGTCTTCACAGGAAACAACTTAGTTAGGTTTAGGCAACAAAACTACTTGGTTAGGTTTAGGAAAATATTGTAGTTTGGGTTGAAATAACTACATAAGTGCCGTTACTGAAGTATGCAAGTTATGTACAAGATTAGGTGATGGATGACAGACAAAATCATTTTGTAGCATATCTACGATTTTTGATGCACTATTTATCGTAGTCATAGCTACAAATGCTTGATGAGATCATCCTGACCAGAAAGAGATATGCTAATAACTCATGTACCACTCTGCTTAAGATACAAAATAAAGAAACATCTTTCAAGAAGACACAGTCCAATAACCAATGACTCAGATTATGACCTCTACAGTGTCAGCAAACTGAACATTGGAAGCTACAAAGACAGGATCTTTGCTATGATATTGTATGACATGAACCTGTACAGCACTTATGAAACTGGTACTGCCTTTTCAAGCTGTTCAGCTGATCCACACATTGCATGCCAAAGCACAACGTAGTACATTAAACAGGCACCCACAGTGAGAGAAATTGTTTTATTAGCAATTCCTGCAAAGGACCAGTGTCTCTTTACAGAATGAAAATGTAGTAAATGTAACTGCACATCTCAAAAACAGAAGAGATGAATGATAGTGAAATATGGTAAAGCTACAGTGTGTATGCAATGCAAACAGTGTCGCATCATACTGGTATGTTGGGTCTGTCCTGTAATCATGATAATAAATATCATTCCTTCCCATCATAACAGATGTTAAATAAGTCATATAGTATGTGCATTAATAAAGAGTAAGATAATTAATTGTTCCAGTCGAGTAAAAGTGAGAATTACACGTTTTGGTGCTGAGAATAAAATGTCTTTTGGAATACTGTGAGTGGAAAAATGAATATTTCTATGGCGCATTTCTTCCTCTGTGACTACTGACTATTTGTGATGAATGGCATCTGGAGAGTAACGTTCTTGCTCTTAGACTATCTATAGAGTTTATTTATATTTCACGTCTTATCCTTATCCTAGCAATAGAGTGCTGCAGAGATGATGTATTTTTGTAGGCCAACCAGGAAGTGAACGTCGCCCTAGTGATATGAGGTTTCATATCAACCTCAACGCACACTTACACATGTTTAACATTGTAACTACTTGGTTAAGCTTAGAAAAAGATCATGGTTTGTGTTCAAATAACACAACTTAACAACCGTTACAACGTAATTAGTGTAAAAGAACAACTAGAATTTCTTAGGTTATGTTGCGTTACAAGCATAACAACGCTACGTATCAATGGTAAATTCAATGTGAGAGAAATCTCCTGGATCAAAGAGTTTGTTTTAGACCACGTCACTTGCTCTGACCGAATACAAAATAGCTGTCATTGGATACTGTCTGGAAAAGGGTAGGCACCAAAATACCTGGCTGGTACCATCTGTCAATCAAATGAAGCAACTCGGGAGAACAGCGTAAATCTCTTCTCTATCGAGAAAAGCCTTCAGTGTTGTTCTTTGCTCTTTTTTCAAGGGAGATACTCTCCAGTTCTGATATAACTGACGCTATTAGCATCTACGCTAACCTCTTCAGGAGATTTAGGACTCATTCCTGCAGCACTCTATTATTTTAAGTGTTAAAGGAATGGTTTGACATTATGGGAAATATAAAAACAAATGTTGTGGTTGTGTTTTGTTGGTCAGGAGCAGTGACTTCCTGGAGCCTCATCATCACTTTTTCCTTCTTTACCTTGCACGGTCCAACAAGACTGGTGTTTTTTGTTGTGGTGTCATGGCAGCGTGTGCACTGTGTCTTGGTTGAGGAGGGGGGGGGGGGGGGGTCGTCAGAGGGCCTGGTTCTGGCCTCCGGTGTGGTGGGAGTGCTGTGGGTTGTTAAAGTGGTAGGGCTCGTGGCGGTAGTGGCTGTGGCAGATGACCGGATGCTCGATGCCCTCGCTCTGCAGCTCTTCCTGCTTGTGAACTCCCTCCAGCTTCGCCACCAGCTCTCTGATGAAGGTCTGAGGAGGAGCAGGGGTCACATGGAGCTAGTGAGTGGTTCAGTAGGTCTATTACATTTGTCAGTGTGAGCACAATCCGTTATTCGACAATGTAAGTAAGTATTTTTTTGTCATCCGGGTTTATTTTCAATGCGAGTCCCAATTCCCACAATAGCTCATCTAATATCAATGTTGAAGTTGACATTTGGCATGAACACAGCAAATCAATTATTTTCTCATGTTTGTATAACATTTGGTAAAAACTTCATGAGAGCACACAGACAAATGTAGCCGTTGGGCTTGAGGCTCAGAGCTACAGACAGGAAGTTGAAGAGCACTGAGAGCTACAGACAGGAAGTTGAAGAGCACTGAGAGCTACAGACAGGAAGTTGAAGAGCACTGAGAGCCGGTCGAACACATTGTTGCTTTTGGTCTTTTCAAGGGATTTATTGGCATTCGGAAAAATAAAGGATATCACAAAACTTTTTCCTTGAACTTTTTAATTACTGTAACTTCATTCATCTCTCCAGCACTTGTTTCACTTGAAACATCCTTGATTTCAACTAAGACAGTCTATATGGACGTAGCACTCTGAAATATACACCTGGCATATTCATTCATAAACATTGTCAAACACTGACTGTCAATAGGAGGTGTGTGTAAGATGGGAGCATGTTTCAAAAGATGTTAAACTGTTATAATCTATACTATACATAAAAGTATATTTTCCACATATTATGGGCAATGCCTGCAGAACTTTGGCCTTTTTAGAAAAGAAATGAAGAGCTTTTGTAAAGCATAGCTGTTACAGAGGAAGTGTGTGATCATTTTTAGGGTGGAAATCCCAGTTGGGGTGCACCATTAATGAAACCACTATTACAGTAAAAGCCAATTAGCTTTATAAGCAGTCCACCATTTTGTTCCAAGACCAACATTAAATGATAAACAATACAGCCTTTACCAGAGTATTAACCCAGCAATTAGAAGTGAAGCACCAGAAATAGTGGGAAATATATGTAGCTTTTAGTCATTTACACCATTTTTTGAGTGTGTTTTGAGTGTGTTGAGTGTGTCGTATGTCCATAGATGGAAAAGGGCCTGCGAGAGCAGCAGAGTCTTGGGAGGATGAGCCGAAGGCCACTGACAACGCAGGTCCAACTCTGTCTACTGTTCTGAGTTGTGGTGTAAATGTGTTGCTCAGGAGTTACTTTTTAACACTGAAAATAAGTCACCAGACTGTGATGTCAATGCACATGCCAGACAACTACACTTCTTTGAGGTCACCTCTTCTACTGCTTACTTTGTATAATGGTGAGTTTATAGTCTGATGTATCCAGATATGGTGTGTTATGGCAACAGCACAAGTAGAGGTGGCCAAAACAAGCAGCCCCGGTCTTCAATTAATACTGACTGTAAACATTGGTTTGACTACGGATTCATTTCGGTTTTCTTTCTATGGACATTAATCAGCAGTAATAAAGTTGATTCTAGTCTTGGCTGGTCATTTTGAGGCTACTTTACAATAACAAGAAAAAAAGGAAGTAGAGAGATGCTGTGTCGAAATCTCATCACACAAGCAATGGAAGTTAGAGACAGCCAGCCCTCGATGCCACACACTGTTCAGTTTAAACAGGAGGAATGATCAGAGCAAACAAAACCTTGTTTCAATATACATATGGACACTAAGTGCTGGTTTAAGACACTCGAATATGAACATATGTTATAACGATGCTCCACACCAGAGTCCAATAAAAGAAGTCGTAGTAAGAAAAGCAGCAGCTACACTGACTCTCCCTGCTCTTTTGCACTGAGTTTGCATCTCTGACCACCAGGCCACGGCGAGGCCGCAGCGAGGCCACAGCGAGGCCGCAGCGAGGCCGACGCTTTAGTCCAGAAAAACTCAATTGTTTCAGGCTTAAAACGGAGAGTGAAAGGCTGAGAGGGCACAGAAAGCCATTGTTGAGGGATGCGGAGTGACTGTGGGTCGAGGTGTCGGAAGCTGCAGTTTCACTTTAAGTGCGTGTGACACAGTGTGTGTGACACAGTGTGTATGTAATGCATCATGACTAAATATGTAATTTAATAAATGTCATTACCGAGAAAACGTACCTCTGTGTTGCTACTGCACCTTCGGAGAAGCTCCTGTCAACAAAAGGGGGATAATGTTGTAACAAACAGCCACATAATCATATATACATTTTCAATATTCTACCATAAACACTACAGTGTTTCCCATAAAACTGCATAATGATATTCACTCTTTCAAAACATGTCTATTTGAGTGACTTTCTGAACAGAATCCGTTGATCTCGGTGCAGAAACCTTCTGATGGTGAAGTTGAATGAAACCATTAGCAATGCTGTAGAAGGTTATGCAGTATCACACACAGGTTACATTACCTGTAACCTTTTGACTCGCTCCTCGTCATTAGGCAGGTCAATCAAGTCATCTATGTTCACCTCGTCTGGCATATCACCTTCCTGATGCAAACACATGGACACACAAAATCTTCATGAGTCACCAAACACAATGTCACACACATCTATCATCTGGTTCAACTGATTGAACCTTGCTCTTCCCCACCTCCCTCATGTCTCCAAATATAACCAATAGAGTTGCCCCATATAGTACCATTTATTCCAATGCTTCATCGAGACTTACAGTACATCACACTTCTAGTAAGTGTAATATTCAAACCCACACAGTTATTATTTAATAGCTGCACCTCTACTTAAAATGGAAAATTCTAGATGTTCTGTGTGTCATACGTGTTGTCCTGTAATTCATCCAAACACATCTGAGATTGTTTGAAACTTGAATCGAGTGTAACATCCAAAGCCTGACCACGTTGCATATCCATCATTTGCATGTTTAGGCTCTGGGGAGCTGAACAGCAACAATGTTCATGTAATACTGGAACAGTGGCTCGCTCTGTTTGAACAAACGGCCATTGTACCAGCTGAGCAGGGCAAAAAGGGACAGTCCCATGCAACCGTCCACATCACTGCACTGACTCCAGCTCTACAGCCAGCCACCATCATCTGTACAAAATGATAATTGTCTGTTAGTTATGCTATCATAATTGGGCATATGAAGAACAAAACAGATTTAAAATATTTAAAAAGGAGACACATCATGAAAAAGTAACTTCTTCAGTGCTTGTCCAAATACATTCTGTAGTGCCCATCAACCCCACAAACTGTGAACTAAGCTGACCCGGCTGCTTATTGGGCTGCTTGAATCAGAAAACATGTGAGTCAACGACCCAATCAGATTAGGCTCCTCTTCCTATGTCACATGCATGCTCATTAGAATATACCGACCCCAGTCAGAGTATCTCCACACCCACGGCAGCTTGACAACTACCTTTGCAAAGGTGCGCCATATTTAATAAAGTGTTTTTTTTTTAACAATTAACAATGTAAACATGTTCTAGTAGAAGACCAAAACACAAGACTGAACCTGAAAATGAGCATGATATTTCCCCTTTAAATCATATTCAGAACCATTTGCTCCTTTATTGTATACATAATCAACGGTTTTAATAGGCGCTTTATGTGAATACTCCATCGGCTCTCTTTGAAAGCTGGGCCCTGTTTGGTCCTTTTTGCTTCACAGAGCTGCCTTATCGTTGAGATGATCTCCTGAATTCTATTTTTCTCACAATCAACATATTTGGCGCTCGCAACACGAACCCCGCATTTTAATGTCCAAAAAATGCATGTCCCCTCTCCATATCCCCCTCATTAGAGACCACGAATTGCTCCCGCTGGGTGCCTCAGCAGCCAGATGTGCAGTGTTTACCTCCTCCTGGGACCTTTTTATACAACTCCTTCTTTCCTCCGTAACCTTTCCCTTTTTCCAAATCGTTCATCCTTCTCTCCGTTCCACACTGCCCATGTAAGGCCAGCCCCGAGAAAGATATAGATCTCCGAGAAGGGGACAGATGTGGACCTCACATCTACAGGATGCTTATGACCTTGTAAGGAGAACCAGGCTGCCCCACCTCTCCTGTCCACAGGTCCACCTCGTAGATCACCCACATGGAGGCCTGCAGCTGAGTCTCAGGACTGTGTCATCCCAATGTGCCTTCATGTCACACTCTTGTTCAAGTATAATTACTTTATATTTAAATGTTTTTGCCATGTTTTACTGTAGGGACTTACACCTACAAAAAATTGTCTTATTATATAACACAGTGGGAAATATTCTAAAAAAGCAGAGCAGCCTAAGCAGATCCCTATCTGGTCTGCTCACTGCTCATCCACCCACCTGACCCGAGTACAGCCGGACCAGGCTCTCGTCGATCCACTTCTCCAAGTCCAGCCGCCTCTGCAGCTCCTTCCGGTTGTACTTCACGGTAACCCGGGCGTGCCTCTTCGGGATGGGACCGCCGTGGTCCTGATATAACCCCGGATCTGATGAATGGAGTTCATCCGTTTCCTTGAGCGTTGGCCAAGTCCGATCGGCTGCCATGGCTGCTCTGGACTGGTCCGACTGGTTTCGCGTCCCCCCTTTTCAAACACAGGAGGAGAGAGAGAGATAGAGAGAGATAGAGAGAGAGAGAGAGAGAGAGAGAGATAGAGAGAGATAGAGAGAGAGATAGAGAGAGAGCACTGGACTGGACTGGGAGGAGACGACGGCACAGACTGCTGAGCAGAGGCCTTTTTTCCCTCCTGAGGTGTTTATTTACAGGATTTCTATACAAACAGCCAAGTAAACCATGATTACATTTCATTCAAATATAGCCCATAAAGTGTTGTATTGTCTGATACTACAGGTTTCTGGTTTGATGTTATATCTGTTTGTGCATTACAAAGGCTGGAAGGATATTACTGAGTCTACCATCTGAGTAAATATGACTTAAGTCTGCTAGCTGTGTTTGTAGCTTATGTTTCACATGTTACATGTTGCAGTGTCTCACCCAAACTGAGCCAAAAGCCAGCAGCGTGACAAAGAGGTCTACTGTACATGCACATCTGTATGCTCAGATAGCACAGCAGAAACACATAATAAAACGTATTCTCTTCTCAAATGTGAGGATTTGCTGCTAGCTGTAAATTGAGCATCATTGGGTTTTGAATAAAACAGGCAAAGTAGCTTTTTTTAAACAAAAAAAGCAGCCAACTAATTGAGAAAACAATCACAAGAGAGACTTCAATTCAGAGTCGCATCAAAGCAAATCTTTTATTCCACATTACAACCACATGATGAAATTAAATAATGTGAATGAAAACATGTAACATAACACAAACTTTGGTATGAACACAAAATGGCACATGAAGGAGCAATGTGATCAGTAGTATATAAGCTATATAAATATAAATTACAGTAATGGCTGACTTTGCATGACAAAGCACTTTTCTTTCTTACACCCCTGCTCTAAATATCTTTGGGATATTTCACACGGCCCTCACAGCCCCATGAAACATCCAGGTACGGCATCAAGCGTCGGTCTTCATTCGGCATCATATAAATATATATTTCTACATCTGTGACAATCAAAGTGAAGCCTTAAACATAACTTTTCAAATAAATAAATAATATAAAGAATACAAAATGATGGTACGCACAATAAGGAAAAAATGTCCAAAGGAAGATTGAAAAGCAAAACAAAAAAATGTAGTGTTTTAAAAAACAAATGAGAAACAAGCAAACATTAAAAACAATAACCCAATAAAACATTTTTTTTTTGGGCAGGTTTTCCAAAGAGTGTGGTGACTTCCTGTATTTGGTTTGAGTTGTAGGTCCTATGAAGAGTGGATCATATTATTTGTTTCTTTGGGTCTTGAACATGAAAGAGCTTTGCCCCATATACTTTTTCAATAATCTTTGTAAATCGTCTTCATCAGAATAGTTCATTTGTCAATATTTAGCTTCTTACGCTTACATTTTGAATGGTACATTATCTTCTGCATGAGCAGAGTGGTTTTCATCTTGTGAATTCGCTCCTTTTCTTCACTGGACGTGAAGAGCGAGGAGCAAGTGCTAATATTCCTTTACCCCGGTGTGAACATGTATTTTTTCTCTCTGGGGTTTCATCTCAGCCCTGCACCGGAGCCCAGGCCGGCCTCGTCCCTCCACATAAAGTCCTGGCGCTCGCCTCTGACCAGGCTGCTCTCCACAGTGTTCTGCCTGTAGCCGGATCTTCCGTCCGGGCAGAGGGAGAGGCTGAGGCGAGCCGTGCCATTGCTGATCTTGAACAGGCCGTTGGGGCCGAGAAAGGCCTCTCGTTCGCTCCCTCCCAGGTTGTTGACCGTATCCAAGTCGTTGTACACCGCGCTGTCGCTCAGCTGCTTCCTACCCTGCAGCCCCCTCCTCCTCCTCCTCAGGAGGACGATCCCCACTGCCAGGACCAGCACCAGGACGGCCAGGACGCAGGAGACGGTGAGGGTGGCGGAAGAGGGCTGGGAGGTCTGGCGCAAAGCCGGCTTGAAACTGGGCTGCAGCGTGAACTCACAACTCGGACCCATGAAGCCCTTGGGGCACTGGCACACGGGCCCGGTAAAGTGGGTAAAGCAGGTGCCGCCGTTCTGGCACGGGCGGGCGCCACAGGCGTCAGAGCGCACGCTGCAGTTCTTGCCCGTGTACCCCAGGGTGCATGAGCAGGTGTAATCGTTCACACCGTCCTGGCAGGTGCCGGCGTTCTGGCACGGGGTCGAGGCGCAGTCGTCGACGTTCACCTGGCAGTTGGCACCAGTGAAGCCTGCCTGACAGCGGCACAGGACGCTCTGGCCAAGGTCCAGACACTCACCACCTGCAGCAGATGAAAAGAGAAGTGTTACATGTTACGGTCTCTGCATGAACTAGTGCAGTATTGATGCAGGAGTGTTGACAGCGACAGTTTACACTTCAGCCACAAGGTGTCGCCACTCACCGTTCAGACAGGGCCTGTTGCTGCAGCGGTCCAGCTTCTTCTCGCAGTTGGAGCCGGTGTAGCTGGGGGGGCAGCGGCAGGTGTAGCCGCCGGTCGTCGCCTCCACACAGGTGCCGCCGTTGAAGCAGGGCCCGTCGGCGCACGTCATGGCGATGATCTCGCAGTTCTTGCCGTAGAAGCCCTGCGGGCAGGTGCACGAGTAGTCGTTCTCCAGGTCCTGCGGACGGAGGGAGGGGAAAAGCATTCACGTTAAGGGGGGAAGTCTGGTGCTGGGGGTGTTCCATTTGTTTTGAAGGGCAGCTGTTCATTTTCAGTATGCATTCAATATGAGATCTAGGGAAACGTATCTAGCTTCAGCAGCAACAACTAATGCGTTATAAGTCATTGCCAAAATGTAAGCTTTTGCACCACTGCGCTCGCATTAGAAGATACACTTTGGGTCCCCTGCTACTAGTGCAACAGCTGTATTTGAGATGCTGACTCTGCTGTCTGCAGACACCACCAGATTGCATACCCTCAAGTGCAATATTATTCTGCTATTGCAAATTCCTTGTCTCCTCACCTCACCTATCTCAATACATTAAAATACTATTTATGCTGGTGTGTTTAGTATTAAACACTTTTATTTTCATTTTGTTCTTTGTTTTTATATAGTAGATGTTCATAATGTAACAGTAGCATAAAGTTACTGTTCTTATACTTCTACTGCTGTGACACTTGAACTTCCCTGCATGTTATCCACACCGTTTATCTCATCTTATCAGCATTTCTGTAATGCAACATTAGTATGAGTGCACCTTCAAACCGAACAGACGTAATCCCATCGTACACTCACGTTGCAGCTGCCTCCGTTCTTGCAGGGGTTGCTGTCGCACTCGTTGGTTTCCAGCTCGCAATTGGTGCCTCCATAGCCGGGCCGGCAGGTGCAGGTGTAGCTGCCCTGGCCCGTGTTGGTGCAGGTGGCTCCGTTGGCGCAGGGCTTGTGGTTGGTGCAGTAGTTAAGGTCCTGGTCACAGAAGAGCCCCCCCCCAGCCCTCCTGACAGTTGCACTGCCACGGCTGGCTGCACGTCCCGTGGAGGCAACCCGGGTAGCGGACGCACTCCTTGCAGGAGGGGCCCTGCCAGCCCATGCGGCACGTACAGCCCCCAGGGGCCTCGCAGTAGCCGTGCTTCTCGCTACAGTCCGCCGAGCAGATGGCTGGAGAGAGAGAAAAGGAGAAAAGGGAGGGTGTGTGATTACAATGGGCACGCCTTCTCATACATCACACACACACACACACACACACACACACACACACACACACACACACGCACACACGTACAGGGCCCCCTGTCTGACCCCAGCCCTGCACAAGACTTCACTGTTTGTTAAGTATCAAGCCAAGCAGCTGGTAGGCACACTGCCGGAGAAAAACGCTTTCTTTTATCTCCCAAACACACACACACACACGCACGCGCACACACACACACACACAACCAGATCACCTTGAAAAATGTGTGTGTATTGGGGGCCAATGGCTCTTTCTCTCATTGTAACAGAGAACAAAAGGCAGATGGAACACCACAGACCGTCTTGCAAAAGAGTAACACACAACACTGCGGGACATCAGTCAGATAAAGGAAACCCTCTGAAAAGATTCCTGTCTTTGTAAGACATCAAGAATCAACCTGAAGAGAATGATGAAAACACTTTTCATCCCCACCTTGACAAAACGTGAGTCTTGCTTTTTAAGTCTAGGGGGGAGTAAAGGTTTGGGGGGTCTTTCCTTGCAAATATTTATTCCCTCAGCGATTTGTGTACAAACGGTTTGGTTGTCTCAACTCTCAATCCTCTCAATTTCTTCAGTTGCTCAGATGTTAATATATTGTTTTGTTTTGTTTGTGTTTGGAGAGTCACGGATTGGAAACTCATGTGAAGCCCTCCTCCATTTGAGTAACTGTTTTCAGAAGAATGCTGTTTACTGAATGAGTTTATTCTACTGTTTTTATCCTGACATTTTACCCCAATTTGTACTTTTATTTGCCTTATTATATCTAATTGCAGAGCTAAAGTGTTTACATTTAGTTTAGAATTGTGTAAAATAGTTTGTAACTTTGTTTTGAAAGGTGCTATATAAACAAAGTAGATCTAAATAGGCTTTTGTCCCAATTATAAATTACTTATTCGCTAAAGAAATGTGATTTTTATGATATCAAAAAAAGACTACAAATTAACAGGTTAAAATCAATGTATTTTAGGGAATGTGAGGTTGAATAGTGTTTTTCCACCCAGAAAACGACATTGTTTAAGTGCCTTGCTCGAGGGCTCTTGGGTACTTATTAGCATACACTTACACTCAGAGCAATAGTTCCCCTTCCAGCCCTCCAGGCAGATGCGGTTGCCCTCCTCGTCGCAGGTGTAGTGGCCCAGCGTGTCGTCCCTCGGCCGGCAGTACTCGGCGCAGCCGTCCCCGAAGTAGCACTCGTCGCAGAAGACGTGGTAGGAGTAGCGCAGCTCGCTCTGCTCGCCGAAGTGCACGTCCTGGGACCAGTCCTCGCCGATGGCCAGCCTCCTCCTAGTCGCCAGGCGGCTCACGAGGTTGTTTTGGTTGTCTGTGGAGAGGGATGGGACATCTTTAAAACAAATGCTGCGATGATGCTCGGATGGAAAGACTATACACAACAGCGCGTGTGATGTATCTCGGTTAAAGTTCCAGTGAATAAGTAACCCTTACCTGTGTATTCAGTAGGAGATTCTGCGTTCCAGGCTTCAATGATCAACGAAAATGTTCCCTAAAACAGAGGGAAAAAACGCGTTTAGTGCAATGACCGTGATGCATATCTCATATTGAACATATGCAATTAGTAGATCAACTTTGTGATGTTCTATTTACCGGCCACTTGAAGTGGAAGGGCACCCTGATGGGAGCGCTGCTGGAGATGGAGGTGTGATCGGCTCTAATGACGTTGGTGTGTCCGGTGCCGAAGGTGCATGGCGGCTCCGCGGAGATCACGTCCTCTGGGTGTTTTAGGCAAATCCTGAAAAATATGTGACAGTCCCGGTGTCTCCTGCAGATGCGCTGCGCCGTGTGGAACGAGTTGATTTTAAGCTCAAACACACCGGAGGACAAAACCTGCATTGGCAAGAAAAAAAACTACATATCAGACACACACACGCGTAAAAGACATTTTGAGTGAGTCATTTTTTTTAACCACCAACAGAAGCCAACTTACCACTTGCACTAAAGCCAGCGCCAGGAGGTATCTCAGGTGTAGATGTGCCATTTCCTCTCAGTGTTCTGCTTTTCACTTCTAAGTAGATGTCCGCATTCGTCTTGTGCAATAATATTCCTCAAAAGATGTCAAAGCAAAACTCAAAAAGCTGTCATCACTTTGAACTCTGCGATCCCGTCGGTTTCTCTTAAATCCGTGTCTCCTGATGATAGTCTTCTCCTGCGTCCTGTTTTTTACGCACTCCTCTTGTTTTGGTTTTGGTTCTGGTGCGTAAAAGGCGCTGACTGGTTTTTATATCTTCTGCTGCTGCGCGTCACGGGCAAAGAGGTGGAGCCGCAGCAGACCTCGAGGGACACGGGCGGTGGGGGGATCGGCTGGGGATTTAGACGACCCACATAACACCTGGACGGGGTCCTTTATAGGAATATGCTTAAGAAGCTGGCGCGGGGCAGATATGTGTTTGCATGAATCCTAACCGCATGAGGAGTGTGAGATAATGTGGGGGATGGAAGTGAGACGCCATTAAAACGTTGGTTCAACTAAAAGGCCTAAAAAACCGCAAACTACGCAACTTTTAGTGATGAAGAACATTTCATATATTTGTTTCATAAGTGAATGACTGGAAAACGGACGACTATAGAACCAATATGAAACAAACGTCATCCAAGTCAATGTACATTCATTCAGATTTTGGGGACTTTGTCAAACAATGAATATAATGAAGACCTCCTACATTTCATCAAACATCAGCAGTAAACTTTAACACCAATTTATAGATCATTGTTTGAAAAGGTGTTTTTTTCTTTTCTTTTTGGAGCTTCACACTAAACAAAGATCAGAAGGAAGCGGTGAAGAATGGCGTATAGCTTCTTCTTTCTTTACATCCAACATTATAATTGCTCTGGCGCGTGTGGGGTTGACAAAGAGTGGGCAGGGCCCCGGATAAGGAGTTATTGTGTGCGTCTATAGGCCTCTTCTGTCGCGCTCCTGCGTCTGGAGGAGGGTGCGGGGAAGAGGAAAGAAAGGGGTGCTCACGCGTGTGTGTGTGTGGGTGTGTGGGTGTGTAAGTGAGGCGGGGGGGTCCTGCAGAGTTTGGACTATCATGTTGCTTTTGTCTGGAGCTCATGCGAACAGCTGTATGGTAATCAACGGCACATGGTCGACCGTGTGGGGGCTCAGAACCCGGCTATTGTCTTCCAAAAGCGTCCCCTCCCCCCTCACACACACACACACACACACACACACAGTGACGCGCGCGCACACTAACCCCGTATTGATTTTAGGAAGGACTCTGTCGGTTCCAGCACCTGTCGCTGGCAAGGACGTGGTTAGAGGCTAAACACACCTAAACTTTGTGTTATGCACACAAAGAACAGAGCCAACCTCCTGCACTCATAGAAACCTGCATGACTCATTTAATATAACTCAGCAAAAACAGGATGGATGTTAAAGGATTTTAAAAAAAGTAAATATCGATTTGTGCTTGGTTATTTTGGTCGTTGCATGCAGGTGAGTATAACTACTTCTGTATCCCAACAGTGACGTTCATTGGCATATAGATGTGATCCATCTTCACATAAACAATCACTTTATTGATATAAAATAGCGAGTTCAGACAGTGGACAAAACATTAGAACAAAAGTCAAAGATTTCAACGTGGTATCCGCATAGAATGTCTGTCCTGTTTATTAATCCCACACTGTGCAAACGTTACGTGTCTGTGTATGGTGATAGTAGGTGGGTGAGTGGGGGGGGGGGGGTCCTATTGATATTATAACGAGCAAAGAGGACGCGTGCCTGAGGAGGCACCCTGTATATCCTGGCACGCTTCCCTGCAGGACAACAGGACAAACGGCGGAGGAAAGGAACAAACAGTTGTATGTAAAGTAAGCAGAGGAGTAAAAAAAGGCTTTTAGGTCAAACTCGAGTCCAGAACAGTGATTCTAATAAGGGGGACCAAGGATCTCCAACGAATTGTAGGGGTGTCCCTTACAAAATTTGGACAATTTAGATTTTACTGCAATTTCTGTAGGTCATCCAAAAAAAGATAAAAATGACTGTAATTACAATTTTTACAATTAACAGTGTATTTCCAACTCCTACTTTTTTTAAATGTGCTCTGCTGACTGCGTTAGTTTGATGTGTCAGCATTAAAATCATCATAAAAATGCTAAACACTAAAAACCTAGAACACACATTCGTCACACATTAAAAGCAGTTCTGTAAGTTTTGATTTGTGATTTGAACGTGCAAAGGTCAGTGCAGTCTTGGATGTGTTTGGAGAGGGAGTTCCAGAGGGAGGGGGCAGCTATGGAGAAGGCTCTGTCACCCAATGTCCGCTGCTTGGTCCTGAGTGGAAGGGACAGGAGGTTGGCATCAGAGGAGCGGAGCCTACGGGATGGAGTGTGGTGGTGAAGCAGGTCGGTGAGCTAGGAGGGGGCCTGATTATGGAGGGCTTTATGAGTGAGGAGAAGGACTTTGTATTGGATCCGTTGAGGGACGGGGAGCCAGTGGAGATTCTGGAGAACAGGTGTGATAAGCAGGCGAGCAGCAGAGTTCTGGATGTACTGGAGTTTATTTAGGATTTTGGATGATGTGCCATGAAGAATACTGTTGCAGTAGTCGATTCTAGTAGTCGAGTTTCAGCAGCAGATGAGGAGAGTGATGGGCAGAGACGGGCTATGTTTTTTAAGTGGAAAAAGGCAGTTCTGGTGATTTGTTTGACGTGGTGTTCAAAGGAGAGGTTGCTGTCGAACATGACTCCGAGGTTGCGGATGTGTGGGGAGGGAGACAGAGTGGAGTTGTCGATGGTGAGGCAGAAGTTGTGACTGGTTTTAGTGAGGGATGTGGGACCGATGATGATCATGTCAGATTTATCACAGTTGAGTTGGGTTGAGTTTCAGTCTCACAAAGATGGGACAAAAGTTGTAGCTAAAAAGAAGCTCTCCCTCCCCCTAATATTTTAAAATAGCACACATTGTATGATCTCAGAGGAAAACTGGTAAATAGATGATTATTACAGCCAGTGAATAAGAGAACATAAGCACATAATGGCTCCACCTCTGTGGCTGCTCTTGGTCTTGAGGATTGAGGTATTTTACCCTGGATTCCAAATAAAATCTAATTTCTTTAAAACAATTCTTACAAAAGAATGGAAGGATGTAAAGAGAAAAAAGCCCCGCCCCTGCTCTACATGAAAAATAAATCATATTATTTAAGCAAAAAACATACAGCGTGATCACCTGTTTCCAAATGTCATAATTTAAAAATTCTTCATCTATGGCTAACACTTTTTTGACACTTGTGTCTATGAACCCTGGTGTGTGTATGTTTGTGTGTGTGTGTGTGTGTGTGTGTGTGTGTGTGTGTGTGTGTAGCACATCTTCCTATCCATCATACCACATCATACCACATCTCTTACGTCCCACAACCCAAACATTAGCTTGTATTTCTTCACGAGGGACAGACATGCTTATTTGAAACGTATGTCCATCTACAGCGGCGGAGGAGGACGCGGGTGTCTTTGTGTCAGGAGAGCAGATGGACAGTGCGCCCGCTCTCTGCTCTGTTGTCATCTGTATTACTTGCAGGAGTGTGACACGGGTGTGCCACAGGGCATGGGAACCAAAGAGGAGTCATGTCATACCCCCCCCCCTCCTCCCAGGCCGACCTCCCACTAGTTTGAGTGGCCGGCATCTGCCTCATCTACAGCCCACAGCAGCTTGGAGATCCTTCTCCCCGAGGACACTTGAGGAGAGAGAGAGGGTGGGCTGCTGCAAATCTGACCCCCACAGGCTCTCGGGGGAGAAATCGACCTGTTGTGGACACTTCTGCAGCCCCAGCCTGCTGTCTGACTGTGGGACAATAGGAGGTGTGCGTACATAGTCTAAAATATATGCATGTCATTCGGCTGATTGTCTGATCTCATTAAGATGCTGAATGCTGAAGTGTTGTTGGGTACCTAAACATGCCACATCCCCCATTGTGCTAATTTATGGTTGAGTCAGAGGGGCGTGAGGCTTCTGGAGGAGCATTATTAGGCAAATCACTGGCTGGACAGAAATATTATACTGTATCTCTTGACACTTCCTTTGTGTTGGGAGACATTTTAGGCCGTTGTTGTTCCCTTGGGCCATCTATGGCTACTTAGTCAATCTACTTTTCCTTTAGCCCTCATACACGTGCAAAACCTTCACATACAAGACCTTCATTCACAGGGAGCATTTAGAAAAATAACCCAAATGTTGACCAAAGTGCTTTACAGAGAGACTTTAAAATGTAGAAATACATTTAGATAATTAAAATACATTATACAAAACAAACCAGGTACCATAAGAACACTGTCTGCTTTAAACTAAGCTTGAAATTCTGCCATTGAAATATCACATTAAATTATCATCACCTTTACCCAGAATGCACCTATGAAAACACCTGAAACCAATTAGATCAGGAATCAAAGCTATAATAGGATTCAGGTTTTCTCTTTGGTGAACAACATTCAAAGAGAAGGTTAGAGGACTGTAACTACAATTATACTGTATTTAGTTTACAGTATAATACAGTGATATGTTCATTTCATCTTCAGTTCAAGTCATTGTGTCGGATACTATTATAGGTATTGAGAAAAAAAATATTTGTGTTCATAGTATATATTTACATCATGCTAATCAAAAAGATGACGTGTTATCAGAGCACCAGTCAGCATGTGGAGAGAGATGTTTATTTGGTGTTTGTGATGCAAAAATAATTTTTATAGAAGAGTTCATATAGTTTTGAATAAAAAAGTGTTTGCTTTTGCAAACACATACAATATTTTGTGTGTACATCAATAGCTTTTGTGTGCAGAGGTTCGGTAAAGAGGCCAAAAGTTTCAGAAATAGGGTTTTAGCAAAAACTGTAAAGTAAAGTTTTTTTTAAGTGGCAACATTAAACATGACATTTCCTTCATAATCATTAATATTGATGTTATTTTACCATTATTTAGATCCATTGCATCCATACCATAATGTGCCATTCATCACTAATAATCCATCAACTTGATCTCCATCATTATCACTATTCCATAAACTTCAAATCAGTGCCTCTTCTTCTCTCCTTTGCTGCAGGGTGATCTCTCTATTGTCCATAATGAGATCTATGATGTCGGTATGTTGGGTATTGGAGACAAAGAGTTGGGCTCAGGTGTCTCATTCCTGTTTTCTTGCCCATTATTCGTGAACAGCTTGCAAGCTCTACACTGTTGCGACCACATTCATCATCCCTAGGGTAAACTGCTAATGTGCTACTGTGAATTGTCTCATTGTCTACATTTTTTGGGCTTGATGGTCCTGTTTCCTTCTGAGCCCTTAAAGGTGCTATACACCAGATTGGGAGCATTTCTATTGCTTCTCACCTGCTCTCAACATGGCGACGGCTTAGCTGGTGGTACGCAGCTAACGGTGCTGACAGTGCAATCTACGGCAACAGTGCTGACAGAGCTGACAGTGTTTACATGAGGGGAAACTGGAGGGTGTCCGTTGGGACGCCATTATCAGCTGTAACCTCTGTATGAGTGCAGTGTTGGCCATGATCTAGCCAACGGGGTACGCTCACATGCACTAAAATGCACGTACGGCCGGCCCGGCTATGTCCACAAAGCCATAGAGAAGCTCAGGTTACAAAACATACACAGACTTCATTCTCTGCTCAGGTCGATATTACTGCACTATCTCTTTACAAAGACAATAGATGTTTGCTACTACTGTATATTAATGCTCTGAATATCGTAAAGAGTACCACATTATAGAGCATTTTATAATTAAGTCGAAGGTCAAGTATTATAATATTTCTGGTCAGTCACTGACATTTTTTTGCAAGGATTCTAGTGTATCATAATTCCCATAGTTGTAAAATATTATAATGGTACATTAACTACTTGTATTGCGCTTTTCTAGTCTTCCGACCACTTAAAGTGCTTTGACACTACATGTCATCATTCACCTATTCACCCCCTGATGACAGGGGCTACGTGAACATCAGGACTAACTAACATTACACCATACTCCGCAGGAACCGCCTGCGGGAGCAATTTGGGTGTAAGTGACTTGACATCTACATGGACTAGCCGAGCCGGGGATCGAACCCCCAGTCATCTGATTGAAGGACGACTCTGCTCTACCACTGAGCCACAGTCACCCCTGACTAGTAAATAATCAAAATGATCTTTTTTATAATGTATGATTCATTATAATGTGATAATAAGTTACTCATTGTGGTCATGAAGGAGAAAAGTTGATTTGTGTGTTGTTCTTGCATAGATTTTATTATTTTTTACTTTACTTAAAGCAAACAATGAGCACTTAGAGTAACTATTGATTAAAGAAAACTTTAAAATCTCTTCAGCTTGTGTTAACCACAGACGTTAAATCAGACATCGAACCAACAACACATTAAATAAAAGTGCTGACTCATGTCTAGGTTCATTCCTGCATAACTCTATTATAATGCATTATAATAGGGATTATGATACATTATAAAAAGATTATAATGTATTAGAACTATAGGAATTATAATACACTGAGTGACCATATATATGATGTATTACACATCATACGTAATAAGTAACCTTATAAGTCATTGTAAAATGCGTTATGTGTTATCATTATTGTTATAAAGCATTATGACATTTGTCTTGGTGCTTATAACAATGTGTTGCAGTGCTATAAACAGATTATTACAGTTTATAAATATGTTTATAATGCATTATAGACATGGGTGTTACCAAATGGTACATTGACAAACATCTTATATGACAGTTTTCTAATATACAATCAGATTATTGCCTCAATGTATGGACCAAACAAATCTGTCTCTGTGAGTCACTGATCACGTCAAAACTCCCCCCCAAGTCAACAGATCCGATGAGGTAAATAAAACCCAACTGTTTGGCTGAGCAGCAGATGTGATTACCCTTTTGTCGGGGCACAAAAGGAGGCACGACAATTATTTAATCCTGTCCAGGCGCAGCGACGGAGCTGCCTTTCCTCCAGTCCTTCCTACCGTCGGTCCTCTGGTGGCAGATGGCAGATGAAAGAGGGAGCTGGGAGGAACGAGGGAATGAAAACAGGTGGGGGGGAAAACTGAAGAAAAGGAAAAGGGCACCAGGGTCAACTGGGGCAATAGAAAGGGAGAGGAAACCTACATATAGACTGGCAGAGGGAGAGATCGATGGATAGATTTTATTTTCCCCTTTACATTGTGCCTCTCTAAGTCCATGCCTCTTTTGGCCAGATGTCCACCAACTCTGTAGAAACATAATTTACATAAGCAATACTACAGATCTGTTGGATAATGCAAGATAATGCTTGGAGAAAGATGAAGAATAAAGCAACATATAATGGCTCTACTGACATTTCTGGACAATATTTGTCGAGTCAAACTCCTCTTTTATATGCAATATGTTTATATGTACTACCACTATAGTTTAAATTAGCTGTATATATTATATACCACTATAGTTTAAATTAGCTGTATATATTATATACCACTATAGTTTAAATTAGCTGTATATATTATATAGTATATACCTTGTATCTGCTGATCTGTATCTGTGTTTCTGCTGATGCAGCATGAGATTCAACCACATGAATGCAACGCCTGTTGAATAATAGTACAGAGCAGTCGATGCAGGAATTCAATATTTGAATTTAATCAGGCACAGGTTTAGTGTAAATATTCACTTTCCAAGTAAGAATAGAGCGTATTTTATTCTAAAGAAAGGAGACGGGGCAGAATAGAGTTTTATTGTACTCAAAGTGAATAATGCCCTGTCAGAGAGGCTTGAGTCTCAGGTTTAAGGGCTCCGTAAAGAACTGAAGGTAATAGACCAGAGCACAATGTGAATACAGCTGCCTATTCAGGACGCCAGCACTCCCCCACCCCCCAAGCCAGACACTAATGCTGCCCCCTGCCTTCCAGCTATATGGAGGGAAGCCCCCAGCGGACTGCTGCATTCCGCCCTCCTCCCTCCCTGCTGCTGCGGCACGCAGGACCGACCCCCGGCAGCTGTTTAGCCAACTGAGAGCAGAAGGCGCTGCAGCAGGGGAACAATGCAATGTGAATTAACTCTCCCTCTTTATGTGTGTGTGCGAGTGTGTGTGTGCTTGCGTGCGCTCGTGACAGTGTTTTTCATGAGTAATTAAGAATGGAACTCTGCAAATCAGGCAACCCCGCCATCCTAAAATCTAATCCCATAACATCCTTACAGACGCATCTTTATGGTAAAAGGTGGAAACGTTCAAATGTTAACTTCGAACTTGAGCTAGGCCTGAACAAACTTTGTCAATGGAAAGAAGAGTCTTGTTTTATTCACATACATTTGTAAATTATAAGCATGTAAGGAGAGTATTAAGCAGAGTAAAGTATTGATTTAAATCTTTGTTGTTGTTTTTACCATTTTTGTTGTCAACTGCAACATCTTCTAGTCATCTGAAAATCCACAGCAATCAATCTGTGTCAAAGTCTCACATTTTATGATGCACATTTGCAGCTCAGCATCACTTTAAAACCCTGAATTTGAAAGACGTTCCCCCGTTAGATGGCTAAAAAATGCATTTCATATTGAATTGAATTTGACAGTATCATTGATTAAATACTGCGACATTGCTTTAGAAATTACCCAATTGCCCTGTGAGTGTTAGGCAATAAAGCTACCAACATAAATGGAGCTAAAAAGAAACTCCCCATCTGTGACGGTAATAATGGTTCTGGTTCTGACTCTGCGTGTGTCTAAAGCAATGCTACTATACGAATGGAGCACTTCAATCTGGACTACAACAGTTGGATTGAAATACAATCAGCATGCTAAAGACTCAACAGGCAGTGCAATCAACCCAAAAGAAATAATGCTCCTTACTTGTATTGTTGAGTCAACAGGAAGGAAACACATGGCCAGGCCCAACAATAGAACTAGAAATCACTATTTGCTGCAAATTTAGTGATGCACCTTGTTGCAAATCCTCCTCAAGAATGTATCCAGTGTCCTTCTCATTCTCTCCAGCAGTTTGGTGGAGCACCCACTGCATAACCAGTAAGAGATGTTGGATTGTAAGGGAATATTTTACACTACAAGTCACAATACAACTGACTTTCACTGATGGGGCAACATCCCCATTAATATGCCAACAAGCAGCTTCAACAATCTGTAACTTGATCTTGTGAATAGGTATATTGCTGCAAATGAATTGTTACCACATAACCCATATATTGTGATTTAAGTAGTTTGAGTTGTAAATATATTCCTCAGCGCCCTTAAAAGACTATTTCAATTGTATATAGCCTGGTACATTGTCCATTGTTGAGAAGAGCAATCTCTGGACGTGGCTTCATCTTGTGTCTCCTCAGCAGTCTGGCCTCTCAAGACACCGTGCAGCAGAGCCCCCTGCTGCAATTTATATGAAGCTGCAAAACTGTCTGGATGTCTGTGGCTGTTGGACCTTAGTCTCCATCAGACGTTGGTGTCAAGATGTGTTTGAGTAAAGGACAACGAAAGATTCATACTTTACACTTCCTGAAAGACTATGCTCAAAGGACAAGTCCACCATCTCTGGTCTAGTGTCATTCTACTTTGTTCAGATTGTAAATATCCCTCCCACTTCAGATATACATCTTTAAAATGAATTACACACATATATTTTCATTTGAAAAAAAGGTTAGTAATTTCCTAAATCAGCTGGGCACTGTAGGTTACTCAAACATCAACATCTGGATACACAGGTAATACTCGTTAGGATCAATTCATTGTTGGATTTGTTGACAACGGGAAAACACTTTTTTTAAAACCATTACTGCTGCTTTTGGGTTTCTAACAGTCTATTTGCATAATCTGAGTATGAAGCAGTTCATATTTTCACTAGATGAGAAAGATCCATATGGACTTGCACATTCTGATCACTGGCTTTCTGAGTGTCCACGAGAGCACTTTGCAGAATCACAGCTAGTAAAGTTACATCTGTTCTGTTTAAATACATGAGGGGTTTATTTCATATTCAAAAGAAATTATTCAAACGTTCATATTCAAGTGTTCATGTTTGCAATGTAAAAAAAAAAAAAAAAAAAAAAAAAAACTTATTCAGTTACAGGTATTTTAAAAAATATCATATTACCTTGTTTAGCTTTCAGACAAATAGACCATATAATGGCCAGGTGCAGAAATCCACTCACCATTACAGTACATGTGATAATCTCCAGACACTGATGCAACTACAACTCATACCAGGACATACCAACGGATTTGACCGGACTTTTTCAAAATCAAAGGTCCAGTCTTTGCATGTCAACGTTAAACGAATGGAAAGGCTATAAATGTGGTGTATGCTTAATTTAAAAAAAACCCAAAAAACTACAGCGTAAGTGGTAGGAGACTCACTTTCAGTAGCAAAAAACAGCAAAACCTCCACATGTCCTTTCCTCATGGCTAACATAACTTTCTCAACCCATTTTCCTGTAACCTCACAGGCAGTAAATCCATCGATGCAACGTTTCTACGAATACAGTTTTAAAATAGAACAACAGAAAATCTGTTGGTTCCTATCAAAAAGTACAGTAACCAGCGGTGGAGTCTGACGGAAGTTAAAGGTTCCTGCACCTGAAGGCCATGTATGCAGTCAGTGGTACAACTGGGCATCTCCGTCTGGCGCTATAACGCCGGCCGCCCGTTCAGTTTGTCGTGCATGAGTGCGATGGCTCCGCCCGTGAAGTCTCTGAGAACCTGCACCGTCTCCCGCTGGAGCTGCAGCGACTCACGCACAAACTCCTGCTGGGTCTCCGCCAGCTGCTGCACCGACTCAGACAGAAGCTCTAGGGAGCGTGAAACCGTCTCCAACAGGATGTTGGTGGCGTGCTGTTCTTGAAGGCTCAACGATGCACTGTGTAGAACGCTGTCCCTAGTGCTCTGCGAGGGCTGACCCGGCGTTGGAAGCGCGGCTGTCGACGGTGCAGAGGACGTCTGTGGCTGTCCTTGTTTCTGGATGCCGTTGTTCCCTTGGTGATCTTCTGTTGGTTTTGCAGTCCGGGTGGAAGGAGGCGCGTCATCCCTTTGGTCATCGTCCGAGTCTCCGAATGCAGCTTCAGCATCTTGAGTCAAAGAAAAAAAAGGCACATCGGTGTTTTCTTATGACTCAAACATGTTGCGAAAATTCTTCTTAATCTTGAAAACTCACCTTCTGTTGCAGGTACCTCGTACTGCACATCAAAGGCAGATTGTGAAGTGTCCCCTGCAACATTCAAAGCATTTAAAATTGTTTAAAACAAAAACATGAAAGGGCAAAATGTGAGCCAATAGTTGCACAAAATACTCAGAGAAGGGGGACAATGATTTGTTTATTAATATGTAATGTGTGTTATGTAGAAATTTGAACTTCATTGATGTTCAGACTGGGATTAAGACGTTTTTGGCACTTACTTGTGCTGTAGGAAGTTGCTGGGGGCATAGCCACGTCCAACGCACCATTAGGAGAACTCTGCATTCCAATCATATCCTCCTCATCCATTTCTTCTTCCTCATCTGGCACATCGTCATCATCTCCCAGCGGGCCAAAGTCAGCCGAGCTCTGGTCTTCCTGGTTCATCTCCAGAATCTGCAGCACTATTTTCTCAGTCTGATTAAGGTCTCGAGAGAGACGAGAGTTGAGGCCCCTGTTGGGCACCGTCCCTGACCGCATGGCAGCCACTTTCCGCTTGGTGTCACACTTCAGATCAGACCATTTCTTGATGACCTCGATGACCTCCCGTTGGCACTCCCCGATCTCATTGACACGTGCAGTGATCTCTGCCCACGTGCGCTTCTTCACGTCTGTTTGCACACCACGATTGAATTTGCCTTTTGGGGGGGGGGGGACACAACAAAATGTCCTTAAGCACTTATTTTTCAATGCCTGTTGTCAGTGATCAGACCACATTCAACATTTTATAATATTCACAGATTTACTAATGTCTAATATACTTGTGCATGCCCAAACCATATTATTTCCTGTGCTAGCTTTATTTATTTCATATTTTTGATTAACTAGCTACTGTGCAATCACTCACTTCCTGGGTACCCAGGCACAAATCCTAAAGTGCAATCATCTTCACTCTGATGGGATCAGCACTTAAAATCACATACCCACAACAACCATCCGATGCTTCCTCACTTCATCCAACAGTATGTGGACTTCACTGAAAGAGAAGCGAGCTTTTCTTTTCTTGAAGCGAGTAATACTGTCTTGGTTGTAGTATACTGGTGAAGACATCCTCCCCACAGAGTCAATTGGTTTCCAGCTACTTTGTAGTCTCTGCTGAGCTTCAGCTTCTCCAGCTGTCTGTCAGCCGGTGTTGTGCTAACAACAAAGTTAAAAGAGCATTGGGGCGTTAATGATGAATCTACTCACAAGTGTCAATGCTGTATCAATTCATATTTGAGACTGAGATTGAAGGCTAGACACAAAAGCTTGACTTGACGAAAGATAAGGTAAGTAACGTTAGTATTAATGCAGTGATAGCATTCGTTCAGGCTCAACAGCTGGGCAATGACCGTGTGGAGCAGGAATAACGTTAGCCTGTGATGGCTGAAAAAATAATGAATGAATATTATCAACATTTGAACTGTAACATAGTAACATGCATAGGTCGAACTGTTCTCATACCGTTCTCATAAGCAGGGACATGGAGCAGGTTTCGCGTGATGATAATGTCAGTGCTAGCCGTGAGAGAGTGAGTGGACAATGGACGAAGCTATAGTCGCTTTACACACACGACATCCTGTTTCGCTAGTTAGCTATATGTAGAGCCCACTCGTAGTTATAGTCAAATTAACTATACCTCGATAACCACTTTGCACTTGTATTTTTACGAGTAAAAGCTATTTAATTTCCTCATATGATGTAACGTGCATTGAGTCCACTAGCTTTGGTGTAATGTTACACAACAGCACACACTAGGTTAGACGTTAGCTCCCTTTGCAGCAAGACAACGTTAGCTAACGGTACTTTAGTCAGAAATGGCTAATGAAGCACTTGGTTCACGTAACCTCACTTCACGAGGAATACCATAACGGCAAAAAATAGTTAATGAGATGGTGAACATACCCCCAAGTCTAAGAAGTTGGGATTTGGTCCAGAAACGTAATGATAAACTTCCTTATCGACAAGATAGCTACTGTCAAGCTAGCCAGCACGAAGCTAACGCTACACGAAAGATGTCCGGTTAACGTTCGTTGGCTTGCGTTAGCTAACTAAGTTAAAGCAGCTGGCTAAATAATTATTGACGGACATAACATTAGTATAGCTATAGTACAGGGCCTTTAAGTATTGCTTCCACATGTAACGTAAAACGATAACCACGATTCATCTTGTGATTTCGCTGATTACGTTGCTTCGTATTATTTCTATACTTTCCCCGTTGTAAAAATGTGCTTTTATTTTGAAGGAGCACGCGCATTCTCTGGTGTCGTAGGCTAACTTCTCACTCACTCACTCACACTCTCTCACACACACACACACACACACACACACTAATGAAGTATCTATGGATTTGGTTGCATACATAAACATTAAGGTTGGATGCATTTATTTGCAAAAGCTTGGCTAGAACTCCTTATTTGATCAAAGAAAAATATATTGGCTTGGGTTCTATTTTAAATTGAATAGCCATTGTCAATCTAAATGGTCCAGAAACAGATCCCAGTTGAGCCTAAAGGGGATTCCATTAGTCATTGGACAATGACTAAAAGTAGCCTGCAACAACTGTTCGTAGTGAATCAAGAATAAGACACATTTAACATACCCTTTTATTTCAAATATGGCACAGGTATTTATTTCCCCAAGCATTTTTCAGCAAAAGTTGAATGACTGTGGCTATAACTACATAGTTAAGAACACTTAATAATGCCATCTCTACTTTTGGCTGCATGCATTAGTGGCATACACAGGTTATATATTATCAATTTACACATTGTGCTGGCATTATCCGGTGTAGGCATTTTGAACATGTGCACAGAGAAGAGTAAAGTGGTTGGTGAGCCGAAACATAGAGGGTGTTATGGCCAAGGTGCATTACCAGCATTGAAATGGCAAAATATTAGCATGCCCAAACAAAGCAATGCCTCTAGGGATGTTAATGTATGTCAGTATAAGGAGAACGCACTAGCGGTCCTCACCGCTATGCATATACAGTGACAGTGCAACTCTGATACAAATCATTAAACCATGATCTGCTTGCAATAGGCTGCGGTGCAAATGCACCATCATTCACACATCTACCTTAGTTTTCTTTATATTAAAAAAAAAAAAAAAAAAAAAAAAAAAAAAAAAAAAAAAAAAAAAAAAGGCGAGCTGTCCCGCATTGTTGTTTTGGTGAACAAGAATCTCTCGTCAGTGAGGCTTGGGGCTGGTTTCACAAGGATAATGAATATGACTGTGTTCTAACAAATAGTACACTGGCTCCACACATTCCATTCAGCTAAAGGGGGAAAGAAAAAAAACACGGGCTAGTTTGTATTTCTTTAAACCAATCACAATCCTATTGGGAAGTTTTAAGCAGAAGACGCAGCTACGGTGCCCTTGCAAAATAGATAGCACAGACAGCAGAAGAGGAGAATGTCGAGTCACACTAAAATAGTGAAACTTTAGATACATGTATAACTTTATAAAGCTCTAGTTTTTGTCTATCTGAAAGTCTCTGCAAAGAAAAGGTCCACCCATACCCGTTTACCCAAATTTAGACCTCTTCTCTGGGCTGCACAGGTGTGTACACACTGACTGACACTCCTGGTAGTGTTGTTGCACCTGCTAGGGGCAACTTATACCATTGTGATTCTCATGAGTGAATGGATTTAGATGAGCTTGAGTAATTCTCAGTATTGCTCCACCCCACTTTAACCTGTCCAGAGGTCTACTCAGCTAGAACACCTGAAAACATGCTGGGTGCTGAGCCTTTAAACATTACAGACCGATTTGCTGTGTGGGTACATTAACCCTCTCTTAAAGGCTCCTGCACATCCTCACAGGTTTTTCCAGTTACAGTCACTCTGCTCGGGTTGAAGTTCGGTGGAGCTTTTCTGAGAATTTGCATGGCCACTTAACTCCCTGTGCTAATACGAACGCTAAAGGTGTAACGGAAAAAATAACAGCAGATACGGAGATGTCACTCAATCATCTGTACACGCCCACATAGTCCTGAGAAGGATATAATTAGGCAAAAGAAGTGGAAACAACTGTGAGTGGCCGTTCAAATGGCAAACATGGTTAACCAAGCTACAGCTTCGCATTGTTAACTTCTGTTCACTCTAGCAGAAAACTGGACATTTTTGTCCAATGTCCACATTTTGGCAGTTAAACAGTCTCAGAGCAAAACTATGATTGGCCTACCTCCACAGATCCCTCTTAACATACAATCTTTGTGAGACCAGCCGCATACGAACGGGAGCTTCCTGCTTTCACATAAAGTTTTTCAAAAATGTCACTGCGTATAAAACATGATGTTGGCGTATACCTCCTCTCAGGCACGAGAAAGATAGAAAGGAAATGTCAAACAAGCGCACCAAATGACACCAGTTCAGCACCCTGTCGTCTTTATGCCCATGATGGGTACTATTGCGAGTGCAGGATTGTGCTTTTCTGGGTTGCCAATACAGTAATTTCTGTCTCGCAAGTATAATGGAACACTACGCCTGCATTGAATTTAAAAAAGAAGCCTGCACACACAATGGATTTGCTGAATAACAGAGTTGTAGGGATGGTTGAGAAAATATTTTGTGCTAACAAACAAAGTGGTTCCAAGCAGGAGGGGGGACGACATTGTCTGGACTCAAGAGTACATGGTCAGCTGAAGCCACTGAAAAGACAAAGAGAAGAGGATGACTTCAGAACTCTGAATCAGTCAAACCGCACTGAGATTTCAGTTAGCTGAGATCTGCTTACCTCCTGAACATTAACTTTGATAGTCCCATTGTTATCCTTGTCCAGGGTTTTGAAGGAACCTGAATCAGAACAGATGTTATCATCAAACTTATACAATAACAATAACCACAACATTGTGTAATATTTCAATTTCATGTGCAATATAACTTTACTACTTTTTCAATATCGACAATATCTCTTAATATTATTTTCCCATTTCAGTTCAGCATTGGTGTAAGCATCACTTCTTATAGGCTTTGTATTTAACATTAGTTGTTGTATTTTACTTTTTCTATTGAAGTTGATTTTTTTTTAAACTTTATTTACCTTACTTCTATTGCTATTGTAATCTATTTAGCAATGGTGTAATTCTTTTACACTGAATAAATGTTTTTCTATTGTTCACATACATATACATATATATATATATACACATATACATACATATTTTTTTTTCTGTTGTAATATTTTCATGGAATATCCTTGGGAATGAATAAAGTTCTATCTTATCTTAAGCCTACACCTTCAGTTAATGAGTCAATCATTCTTATCACACAGCTGTTAATGAAATACATTTAATCAATTTATTTCAGCACTGGACTTTCAAACTTACGGCACATGGCATCCAACCTCACAAGGCAGCCAATGTAGTTGTCAAAATCCATGTTGCCGCCCTCATCGCTGTATCTGCGGATTATCATGTTGAACAGCTGGTCATTGAGGGGGAAGCCTGGGGAAGAGATGATAACACAAATATATCCAAAACACTGGTGTGATATTCAAATCATGAACAGCAGCTCAAAGAGGAGGCATTCAGCAGAGTTCAGAAAAAGGTGCGTCTATGTAGCTAGTGTTCACTCGCCTTGACAAGATAATAACATTAATGCCAGCAGAGGCGAAGCCAAATCTAACCTGTTTTCAATGAATAATGGTGAATTGATTATTATTTCTTATTTATCTGTAGGCTTCTGTCTTATGAAACCACTTTCCAAAAAAAGCATTATTTTTTGTTCAAACATGCACAGCCACATGACTGTTGACGGTTAATTTAACAGCCCTGTTGTAAGTTCTGGCTCCACCCACAACCGTTGCTTTACCTGTGGCTCTAACAGGTTTTTGCATAAGCTAAAACACTTTCTGAAACTAGGGCCCTCTTTCTCAAAGCTCTACACACTAAAACTAAAAACAAACAAATATCTTGGTTCAAAACTGTATCAACTTTAAAAAAAAAAATATATTTTTGCATCAGAATTTCACACACAAACACCAAGTCAACAGGTCTCGCCACATGCCGACTGCACACTGATGCTTTGAGTATGAAACACTTATCATTTGCATTTGTAGCATGCTGTCAATATAGACTGACAGAAATGCAATGTTTCAATACTCATAATAGTATCAGACACAATGACTTTAACTGATGACATGATTGTGTTACTATATTGTACTGTAAACTGAATACAGCATGTTGTAATTACAGTCCTTTAACTCTCTCTACATCTTGTTCACACCAAAGAGCAAACCTGAATCCTGATTTCTAAGTGATCTCATTGGTTACAGGTGTTTTCACAGGAGCATTCTGGGTAAAGGTGATTTATAATCGAGTGTTATTTCAACGTCAGTGTTTAGCCAACGACACACATGCTTTTAGTTTTGACTGATAAGTCTAACGTAGATAACTGTAGATATTTGCAAAAAGTGTGTTTTAGAATTTTTAATCTTGGTGTAAAGCAGAAAATGTGCTTATTTTTTGTGTCTTGGCAATTGTACATAACTGTATTACTGGCATGAAAAAAAGTTTCATTTTGACTGCATCCTTTCAGCAGATGTGCAAACATTTGAACATAAAACAAAACACTCACCAGCGGCTCTGAACGCGGTGGGCAGCTCATCTGCACCGATGAGACCGGAGCCATCGCAGTCATGAGTTTTGTACACTCCCTAAACAATAACAATAAAAAGTAATTAAAGCATTTATGCCAAGAAAATGTCATGGTAAACCGAGTCCTTTCTAACAACCTGTCGATATGGGTGTACCAACCATATGAGAAACTCCTTTAAAAATGAATATAATTGCATTCTTTTGTTTATTTTAGAATTCAAAAGTAATGAGGGAATGTCTGGTAGGCTTAATTCAACAAGCACCAATACCATGTGTCATAGTGGTGTAACGGATCACGGATTGATCCGTGATCGGATCACACCTCATGGTTCGGCACATTTGTGAACCGCGGATTAATTGAGGTTTTTTTTTTACAGTTTAATCACCATAGTGTGTAATAAAGGTTTACTGCTGCTGTTCCTTTTCAAGTAACAAGTCCCAGAATATCAATGCAGAGTGTCAGTGAACAGATATAAAGCAGTAGTGTGTTCACGTGAACAGAGCAGATTAAAAGCATTTCACAGTGAAAGTCATGGTGAGCGGAGGAACTTGAGAAGCCCCCGGCATCATTTAAGTCACAAGTTGGGGAGCATTTTGTCTTCCCTGTAAGTTATGACGGGATGAGGGTGGTGGACATAACCGTTACGGTATGTAGGCGTTGTTTAAAGAGAAAGACACAGACAGGTGCTGCAGACACGCCCCCTCTGTGAGTCACAGACACACCTGGTGCAGGTGCTGACAGAAGCAGCAGAGTGGAAGCTAGACAGACCCAATAGTAATATCCCAGTTAGCACAGAGAGGTCTACCCTCTTCCCAGGAAATGGAGATATTCTCATCTTTTTGAAAAACAAAATGTAAAGTTGTAGACCATTTCACAGTAGACCAAAGTTGTTGCCTAGCAGTTCAGTTCAGTTGAAACAGTGGAAGCTAGCTCACTGGTTGTTTCTTTCTTTCAATATTGATCCAAGGACGAGAGTATCAACATACCTCAGGTATAACAGGTTATAACTACGATTCATTTGACAGGAAATGAAATAATCTGCTACACATTGATAATGTGTCCTTCAGTAAAACACAGTATACCAATTTATGTCTATGTAAAACATGGCAGTCAATCAAATAAGTGTAGCACACTGTACATTCAGAAAACAGATGTGAGGGACAAATGAAATGGGCGCTCTGTACTCACCTGCCATTTCTTTATATTGTTCCAGAGCTGTTTGAATTCATGAAAGCCGAGTCTTCCAGTGCTGTCACTCTGTAACAGCATTAAGGACAACAGACAATGTCTTCTTTGGCTCCATCTTAAACAAACAGTTGACTTACTTGTGGACATGCTGTATTTGCCAAAGGCGCGATTTTACGTGACTTCCTCATTCGTGTGGTAAAGTAAAGTAAATTCCCAGTAGGGAATGAGTGTCAACTTTTTTTCTCCGACTTGGTCGGCACTCCTTTGATGTGTTTCATTGAGCTGTGGGTGGGACAGAGTCTGGTGAGCCAACACATCTCTTTTTATAGCCAGTTGTGTGTGTGTGTATTTTTACAGTTGGCTTCATACTGGATCACACGACATATAAAGCCCAGTAATAATAGAAAGGATACATCCATGACTGCCACCATGCTCCTACAAGACTCAATGCTGAAACCATCTGTCTGCAGGTCTCCACCTGAAATGCAACAAACCATGTTACCATGTTGTACGCCTCTTTTCAAAGACACATAAAAATGTGTATAAATATTGCAACGGACTAAACCAATACAGAGTGTGGTAGACCACACAGAACTACAAGAAATGCATGCAGGCATTTATAAGAGATAAGGCCTTTGAACATAGGGGGGGCGATATGTTTTGTGAAATTAATTTGCACGTCAATATACATGTTTTTGAACTGTTGTTTTTGTTGTGAATACTTTGACATAAAACACGATTATTACACGGCGGAAAAGCGACGTCATTTTTTTCCGATACAAGGTGGATTTCTCTAAGCTTTTGCTCTGTTCTTACCTTACACAATAAAAGCCCTAGACAAACTTTCACAATAAAAGCCTTACACAAAAAATATTTGCAGGTCAGTATTATGCATTTTCGTGGATAGTCATCACGCCCCCGGTGTTTAAAGGCCTTTAGACTCTAAATATAGCATACGTCTTACGCTTTGAAATGATTTTGTTGAGGATATCCATCAGCTCTTTCGGGCTCACTTCCATGTCCTAAAAGACAAATATTTTACAAAGTCAGCAGAAACCAGTACAGATTCTCAACTGTATGGTGTAACAAAATGAATGCTGTAGAAATGTTATTTGAACAGTTAAAATACCCTTTAGCCTTTGATTTTCTAGGATTAACGAAGTTGAATATTTATATAGATTGTGCGATTACTGCAGAAACCAACATAGCTTCAAAGAGAGGTACATGTAGATATAGCACTCACCTCTCCAGCGAGCTGCTGGAAGACCCTGCGGAACTGTTTCTCCTCATCGCTCTCATGCTGCTCGGCATATACAACTGGCCTGCGTGGTGGAGGCTGCGGGAGAGAGTCACAGCAAACATTACAATCCGGAGTTAGAATGAGAGCGATGATCAAACCGAGCTGGTAATGTAATGTCAAATTACTCACAGGGTCAGAAGGAACAAACTGGTCGATGTTGTTACTAAGAAAGGATTAAAAATAAAGAGAGAGGTTAAGTCACAAACCACAATTATTTTTGGCTTGGACAGGGAAGATGCAGATTCTCACCTGACAACATCGATGATGCCACTGAGAAAGGACTTTGCAAGAAACATCTTCCTTTAACTGTGAAGGCAAAATGCAACAAGAATTAGGGGAAAGATTTACACCGCAGATTCATGACTTCAGCACCACAGGATCATGTTTTGTTTTTACATGCATCTACATGCCATAAGTAGAATAAAAATAATTCGAAATGAATGGCAGCAGTGATCACTTGTGGTTAGAGTAATACAGGTAAAAAGTCACTGTAGCAATTTACTAGAGCTAGGCTAAATTACAAAGTGCTGAGGTTTCTCCTGTCTGGTGCTGTGAAGAGGTCTGTAGCTCAGGAATCCCAAGCAAAACCCGAATTTAGTTTTTAGTGAAAATATAACAATGCAAATACTATATATTTGAATCACAAAGCATTAGTAAATGGTTCACAAATAACAAACAAACAGACAATTCAATGTGAATGTCACCCGTTACAAAAATGCACGGGTGTTTGCAGCAGTACTGGTTGAGCTTGTTATCAATGTCTTGCGTTTTCCTCGATTGCACAGCCCAATTAGTGAAAAAATGTAATGCCGCACCCAGATTGCGAAAAGCAGATCCGTTTTAAAAGGTTATCTTGATGAATCATAAGTTGATTTGAACTTTAAAACTTGCATTACAGGGTAACTAAATGTCCCACTTCAGGGTCAACGTAACGTTATTGCTAAGACTGGGCAAGTTAACGTGTTCTAACTTTACATTATGTCGTAACATTACGCTCGAATAACAGCATTATGTCAGGTTATCTTCTGTTATTTACCCAATCAATTACGGCAGCCTAAAACCATTGAAGTATTGTCGACACCGTGCAGTCTCTTCCTAACAGTATGGATTTTAAATGGAATGTAGTGACGGTAGCCTGTAAATATGCGAACGCTAGCTAGCTAACTTATGTTTTAGCTAAGCTAACATCAAGCTAACCATCGGTCATAAAACTTGGAATTACCGTTATTATCAAATATCTAATCCTATATTGTTATCTTTTAAGGTAAACAATACTTTGGTCATCTAAAACTCGACGTTTATATTCAACGTTACCGTGAGGCGACAGCACTCTGTCGAGTTGAGCAGGATAACTGGCTGAGTTCGTGAGTTACTTTAAACTCCGCTTGCAGGATGGTCCGTCAACACGCCCCAACTGACGCTACAGAGAGTAACTGGGATGCGAGATAATATCTCACAGTCGTTTCCGTCTTTGCTTCGGGTTTCAGTACAGGAAACGATTGGCTTGATTTGACGCGAAACACTTGAATGAGATGAGTCAGGCCGAAGCAGACTTGCGCAACTATCGGCATTGCTGTCTTGCTGAGTGCATTGTATGAGCTTCTTGTAGTAAAAAAATATTCTGTTAAATATTCGAGGTCTATGCTCCTGAGCAGAGCCGACCACCACGGAAGTTTAAAGTGCTTGACAGTCACGTGATTCACTGAGACCTCACACAGTTCCAGGAAGTCCTTGGCGGTCAATATGAATGCGTTTTACGCGACTTTTTGGTAATGAGTAGTCGATGGATGCATTCATTTACAATAGTTATATAGCACACACCGACGTGTG
The DNA here is from genome assembly GCF_004355925.1 of Anarrhichthys ocellatus. Taxonomy (NCBI): domain Eukaryota; kingdom Metazoa; phylum Chordata; class Actinopteri; order Perciformes; family Anarhichadidae; genus Anarrhichthys; species Anarrhichthys ocellatus. Next base: position 426,948 of record NW_022280089.1, on the reverse strand, counting down.
TATGTAGTTAAATCAGTATGATGTTAAAACAAGTTAAATTCTCAAATACCGTCACTCGTTAAATCAGGTGTGACCCTGTAACACCAAAACATCCACTTTCATTATAGATCATAATGTTACTGTTTTTAATGCACCATTTTTAATAATGTAGCTTGCATATCATCTATCTCTGTCATGACATGTAGACATACACATACTGTAGGCTACAAATCATTCAGTCCATGTCCATTCAGTATTTATTTATTTTAATTGTTTTGTATATTTGTGAACATAATAGTTCTGTCTGTTCTTTAGCTTTTAATAATAATAATAATAATAATACATTTTATTTATATAGCACTTTAAAAGGCACTCAAAGACACTTTACATGTTAAAAACAGAAACAATAAAAGCATTTATAATAAAAACAAAATCTACAACATAACAGTAAGAAAATAAAAAAAAATAAAAAATAAACACGAAGAGAAAGAAAACATACATGACTGACTTTAGAGGTGAAAAGCAGATTTAAATAGGTGAGTTTTAAGTGCAGTTTTGAAGGTGGCGAGTGACGGAGAATGTCTGAGGTGTTGGGGCAGGGAGTTCCAGAGAGAGGGGGCAGCAACGGAGAAGGCCCTGTCCCCCCAGGTCCGATGCTTGGACAGAGTAGGGGAGGTAAGGAGGTTGGCGTCGGCGGATCTGAGGTTGCGGTTGGGAGTGTGACGGTGCAGGAGGTCTGAAAGGTATGAAGGGGCGAGGTTGTAGAGGGCTTTGTAGGTGATGAGGAGAATCTTGAACTGGATTCTTTGCTGTATGGGGAGCGGAGGTTTTGAAGGACTGGGGTGATGTGGTCACTGGTGCTGGAGTGGGAGAGCAGACGGGCAGCAGAGTTCTGGATGTATTGTAGTTTATTGATGATTTTGGTGGGTCAGCCGTACAGGATGCTGTTGCAGTAATCCAGTCGAGAGGTGATGAAGGCGTGCATGAGTGTTTCAGCGGCTGCGGAGGAGAGAGAGGGACGGAGACGGGCGATGTTTTTGAGATGGAAGAAGGCGGTTTTTCTGATGTGATTGATGTGTTGTTCATAGGAGAGAGTTCGATCGAAAATGATCCCAAGGTTACGGACATGTGTGGAGGCAGGAACAGTGGTGCCATCGATGCAGAGGGAGAAGTTGTGGAGGGATTTGTTTAATGATTTGGGGCCGATGATGAGGACTTCAGATTTGTCGGTGTTGAGTTTGAGGAAGTGCTTGCATCCAGGTTTTTATATCTGTTAGGCAGTTGGTGATGTTGGAGTGGATGGTGGGGGTGATGGATTTGGTGGAGATGTAGAGCTGGGTGTCGTCAGCGTAGCAGTGGTACTGGAGACCATGGTGGCGTATGATGTCGCCAAGGGGGAGCAGGTAGAGGATGAAGAGGAGGGGACCGAGTACTGAACCTTGGGGGACAACTTGAGAGACTGGGGCTGTGTCAGACTCGAATTTGTTGATGCTGATGAACTGTTCACGGTCAGAGAGGTATAATTTAAACCAGGAGAGGGCTGTGCCAGTGATGTGGAGGGAGGACTCGAGACGGGAAAGGAGGATGGAGTGGTTGATGGTGTCGAAGGCTGCGCTGAGGTCGAGCAGTATCACCTTTGTTGTCATTGTTCCTAGCTTTTATATCTGTGTAAGTACATGAGAGCAATGCAAAAATATTAGTCAAATTCCTTGCATGTGTACACGTACTTGGCCAATCAAAATTATTCTGATTCTCATATGAAAGGTTAGCTACTGGCCTGGTTTACATATTTTAGTTACCTTGGTTAAAGTATTTTTTTTGTTATGTTCTTAAACTTGTATGGTAGTCAAGATAAAGCACATCCAAATGTTTATTGGTTGTTTGAGGGCCTAAGTAATCTTATTGACTGTCTCTCTGTCTATCTGTAATGTAATCTTTATAACCTTCAGAAAGGACCGAAGGAGACCGACAGATGACTATCAATGTTAACTGAAAGCACAATGGCTCAGTGGACTATAAGTAGCAGGATGATAATGTGAAGTGTGTCGTAAGAAATGCATTGCAAATAAGTGGAATTGAATTAATCCTTCTGTTTACAATTGTTATGCACCCCTGGACTTATTAATATATACATTGTTACATGATATTATCAAATGCAAAAAAAAGATCTGTCCTGGCCCCACAGTGGTGGAATGAACTCCCCACTGACGTGAGGACAGCAGAGTCGCAGCCCATCTTTCGGTGCAAGCTGAAAACTCACCTCTTCAAGGACTACCCTGAGCCTTCCACTTAGCACTTATTGTATTCGTTATTAGTTTGTTTCTGCACTGTACGTTTGATCTGATTTATGCTCTTAGATGCTTGTTTAAAAAAGGAGATGCACTTATGACTTCTGGTGACTAGTAATTCTCTTGAATACTGATGTTGAATACACTTATTGTAAGTCACTTTGGATAAAAGCGTCTGCTAAATGACTGTAATGTAATGTAATGTAAAACAACTTAATTATTTACTTTTTGCGTGCAAAGGGCAGATCAACAGATTCTTACAAATGGACAGCCCTATTGGGTTTTACTGGGGTCCTTTGTTGCGTGTCCTTCCCCATCTCTCTGTCATCTCTCAATGTCGACCCAAAAACAGAAGCACAAAAATTCCCCCCAAAAATACTCAAAAAGAAGCCACAAAATCCTACAGTGTAATCATTCTACCAAGTTTCAGTCCACAGGAAGATCAATCAGTTTGATCGCCTTGTAATCTTCACAGGGTGACATATCAAGCAAGCTGTACTTCACCAAAATTCTTGGGCCAACTGGCGTGAAAATGGGCGAAGATGAAGAATTTGAACATTGGCACAAAGACCAAGTTTTGACTTCAATCATCTGCTTCCGCCCCTCAGGTTTAACTGACTCAACATGGGACTGAACACAGAACACAAGAAGAGCTGAGGGAGAGAAACTGTCTGCTCACTACAGCTGCCTCCAAAGAGGCTTCACACAAAAAAAAATGGCAGTTGCCAGTCTTTGTACGTGCAGATTTTTAATTTGACAGTGTCTGTGAATGTAAGGGCTGGATAATACCAGCAGGTGGAGTCAGAGAGAAGTTGACAGAGCTAAAATATAGCACACACATTACTGTATATTCTGCATTCAGCAGGCAAAAACATAGATCCAGGTCATTTACATAAATCTATCTCTGTCTACCATTAGCTCAGCGTAGCCATGGCTGATGTCACTGTTTTCCTTTGCTGACATGAACCACTCTGTCTGCACTGCTGCATTTAAATCAGGCCTATAAAGCTTTATGTCTGTAGTTGTTGTTTTTTTGGTATCTAGATTTAGTCATGACAAGGTTCTTGATGGATTACATTCATTTCTTCCCCCACATATCCTCCACACACACCACTCAAAAACAACCTGATATAATGACATCAAGCAGATATTTTGGAATCTGAACACCTGCTAACAATGCAGAAAGAAAGTATCCCGGCATCATTCATCACCGTGTATTTTTGCTGATTTCTCTATAAAAATATGACAACAATTGCCCCCCCCCCTCCAAAGAAGTGAATTTATTTCGCAGAAGTGTTCTGACACTTTGACAATTGAGTCTCTTGTTCTTTGACTTTAAGACAGTGTCTGAGGGCGCCTCAGTGCTGCTCTGTTTTTATCGTATAGCTACATCTCCTCTTAATCCCTCGTGGCCAGCACTATCATGGTCGCTGTGACAGTGCAGACACTTCCCCTGTTCTCTCCCCAACTGATAAGTCTCACTACCACTATCCACCACTCAGAAACAGGATTCATAATGGCAGCGTGTCCACGAACAACAAATCATAATCAATTTCAAAACACCTTTCTGCGCCTCAAAACCTCACGGGGATGAAGAATCTGTAAACATTTCTCAGGACAGTCACAGCTATGACGGTGATCGTGATTATGATTCAGTTTTTCCCCCTGACCTCGACTCTGCAATTTTTTCTCAAATTCAATGTTCTTCACCTGCTGGCATATAATCTGCCAAACCATGAAGGCTTTAAACTGCTGTTTACTACAACGTTTCAAGATATCTAGAGTGTAACCTGCTATTTAAGATGTGATAATATATAATGGTCCAGAGCAGAAACAGTGATAACTGTCCTTCAGATCCCACTCCAGCTAAAATTACTCCATCCATGAAATAGAGGTATCCATGGTTACATCAGGAGCCATGTTAAAGGGTGCCTCAGTCAGTGTATCTCTATTCTCCAGCAGTCCCCACCTTTTTTCCCTCATTCATCATTTGAAAGAAAACCACGGTGCCACCTCAAGGTTTCCGACAGCTGTAATGGTTTGGTTTTGCAAATGAGATTTGCAGGCGAATAATTTTGATAACATCGATGAAGATAGACCGGCTATTAAATATCTCTGAATTATGAATGCAAGCCATATTACATCTGCAGTTACCTGCTTGATGCTGAGGGAGTGAAACACGGAAGCCGTTGTGGTTCAGGGCTACGGGGCTGCAGGTTGAAGTATTGTATAGGAGCATCCCCCGGTGCGACATATTTGCAGTCTTCAGAACAACTTGTTACCTTGACAACGCAATTTTATCATTCAAGCCCATTGCTGCTCTCTCTCTCACAGCAGGAATCAAATGTGCCTTAAATGTATACTGCTGCAGGGTTTTACACCTCGATTCTAGGTGGAAAGGAGACATCGGATGAGTTGAGATGTGCAGAAAATGTTACATTATGATTTCACTGCCCAGAGGACAGTGTGGGAGGCTTTTGTTGCCTTTGCAATGTAAAGGGAGGTGCTTTTGGTTTCGTTTGAAAAAGCAAATTGGACAGTGTGATTAAAGCAGATACAGGTCTCAAAATGAGATAATTTAGACTGAGAATACTGTGGCTTTTCATAGATATACTAAACTACGTAGCAGCTATTTTAAGCTTTAACTGTAGGGGATCAGAGACAAAGAAGAGTTCAAAAAAATTTCTAATTGGCACCATGTAATTCCCCAAACACCAGTGACCTCCGGGTGGTTACTATACCCAACGACTTACTAATGCCTGTATTTGTGTCAGGCTGTATTTGTTAGTTAGTCATTCTGATGATCGTCGTGCAAGCTTTCCGCGAGGCAAGTCCATCTGCTGTTTGGGTCTCTTTCACTGAAGTCCACAAGCATCCAGGAACAGAATTCAGGTATCTACATCAAATTAGTAGTAAATGTTTATCTCTGAGTTCTGGAAACTCAAAGTAGTTTGAAAAAAGAGAGGAAGTACAGTAAGTATCTAAGCTGCAGTGTGAAGAAGGACAAAGGCGGGGCCATTTAAAATGATCAGCGGGCCGTAGTTTGAACACCCGAGCATTTTAGAATGTAAACTGCAGCTCGGAGTTGATTGAACATCACAGATTCCCAGAAGAAATACTGTGGGCACTCAGTATAGCTACGGCCCTGTATGTGTGTGTGTCTGATATGACCTTCGTCGACTTGTGTAACTGAGCTCAGAAGATTAGGGATGTATTCGCTGGATGATGAACAAGGTCAAACAGCGTAGGAGGAATGGCCGTGTGCTGGGTGGCTCATGGACGTCGTTGCTTAAAAGTCTCGGAGGTCTGACATGTTGCAAAACTTGTACCTACTAACTGTGCTCAGAGCTCATATCGAGATTGTCTTCAATGATATAAAATATAGTAAATGATTGAGGAGTGCTTTTCATTAGGTTGTGCAGTGCAATCCATTGTCAACTGGCTCCGTCAGTATATGAATGATCCCTGTTTGTGCTATGCATGGCTTATATTGATATATTATACCATTATTGGCTCGCATTGAATATCAGATGCTAGTCATATTATTCACATATTATGGTGCACACGCACACACACATACAGGTGTTTTCACTTATGTTACCTAATTAGACCTCTTCTCTGGATGTGTAGGTGTGTATAGACTGTGCTTGATTGACATTTCCCAACTTATGTCCTCATCAGCCTGTTTGGTCAAATATTCCATAGCTCCCCCCAAAAATTGACATTCACCTGTAAAATCCCATTGTCAATTTACTTTGCAGAGGCCAACTGTGTTCAAAACGTGATCGCGGAGGAGATACATATTTGCAGCTATCCTGTTGGAGGCTTAAAGCTATAGGGTTGGTAATGTTGAGAAACCAGCAAGAGTATGCTTGATTCAAAAAGTATCCAAACTACAATCCAAGCCCATGATGCAAACTCCTTTCCAATGAGAGTAGCTAGCAGCACTAGCTCCAAAAAGTCGGTAAATCTAGCGAGAACGTCGTCGAGTCGGCAACACTAACAGCCCGCACATTCAGGCCACCCTCTGAAGCGACTCCCCCAAAATGATCATGGTAAATTTAAAACAACCAACATGGCTGTTGTTAGTACTCACAGCTGCCAAACTAGCAGCTTGTGGAAGACTGCGGTGATGAACAATGAGTGCATGAACAGAGTGTGATCATCTACGCCGGCAGACAAGCAGGTAGACTGTCCAATCATTACATTCAGGCCAAATGAAATGAATTGGACAAGCTTATTACAGTCCTGCGACAGCTACTGATACTAGAGTTTTTGATTGCTGTTTGGATGTTAAGAGAATTCAAAAAAATATGACCCATACTAACCCTTGCATTAACTAAATAAAACAAATGCTCACATTTGTAAATGGGCTCTGACTAAAGTCACTGCCACTCTACAAAAACAGAGCAATCTTTAGCGTAACAAGGTACTAAATGAAGAGTCTGTTATCTAACACCCATACCTCGGTAAACAGATCACTGAAATAGAATAGAATATGAGAAGAATGGACATTTACATCCAAATGGACATAGCGGTCAGAGCAGCGGCCATTTTTACGTATACCGACGCGTACTGTTGCCATTGCAACAGTAACTTCCAAGTAAACCGACTTGAGGCAAGTTCTGGTGGCGTGACGTGTAAAACAACAGCATCAACGTCTAGTATGTGTGTGCGTGTATAGTCCTGCCATGCCGGTGTTATGTCAAAGTCTGTTCCTCTGTTGATTAGATTTCCCTCCTGTTAAAATAGTAATGCCCAAATGGTGGTTAGGGTTAGGGATAACGGTTGGTTCAGGTATAGGTCGGGGGAAACACATATTCAGGGGAAACAGTATTCATCACAACACCGGCTGTACCTTTTACAAAGTATGTAAGAAAGAAAGTATGAATTGGCCTTAACAGATGTCGATTCGGCTCTATTAGTATTTTGTAGTCAGGTAGAGTGCTGCAGGGAAGATGTATTTTTGTAGTCAAATCGAGAAGTTAGAAACACATTGGTTCCCTCGACAGAAAGCCAATGTGGATTTTGGATTATTGCCGTAAATAATCTCTGTGGCAAACACATAGCTTATTTTCTGGAAAATCCACTTCTATGATTTTTATAGTAAATACATCACCAGAAGTAAAAAGCTAACGTTAGGCTATAAACAAACTTTACCCACGGTCAAACAACTTCACATCACCACCACTAAGTTAAAGACGGACCAGTGTTTTAATGAGGGCGTTTAGTCGTCTCATTTAGACAAATGCCTTTTTTAAGACATGTAGACATTATTTCAGATATCTAACATTGAAAAAACCTGTTGACTTGGAGACGAGGTAACTGTGCTGACTCATTTCCTGTTTTTTAAGGACCCATTCCTTTAGCACTCTATTACCACGGCAACAGTTCAACGTCTGTTCTGCTCCTATTCTAGTTCTATGAAACAAACCCAACTATCAAATATTTTCATGTAAACCAGGTGTGAAAATGATGCTACTTTTCACTACATACGTAGCTGTTGCACCACAATCTGACTCCTCATTATATGAGCATCGTGTCCACGTAAACACACGTTCAGAACATGCTCGGATTCAGCACTCGAAAATCGATCTATTCGTAGAATGTGTTGTTTGCAATTGTGTAAACACTCGACCTTTCACTCAAGTGAGACAGTGCAGAGGGACCAGGTGGGGAAAAAAGGAACAGAAGACAAGTGATGTTAAAATGAACATTTATAATGACTCTTTGTTGCCGTCGCAAAAATAATCTTTAAAAAACAATTCAATTATTAACACTGAAATGCTGACTTCACTGGTAGTCCACGAGTCATAAAACACAACTCACTGAATTTCTTTTACAAACACAGTACTACAGTTACATTAAATAGTCATTACCGTTAAATCTATTAATGAATAATGTTCAAATAAACTAATAATAAAAACAATGACACTTTTAAAATCCGCTCATTTTCCTCACCATAGTAGCTGTTGTCTCTTTTTTTTTACCAACACTGTGTCATTTAGAAAATATACTGCTTCTGAGATGTTTCTCTGACAAAAGCAGAAAACAGACTGGCAGCATAACAATAATGGTACATGAGCTCAAACGTTGTACAATTAGGGTGATGTTTTTCAAGGGGAGTGGAAATGGGACAAAACCATTCCAGTGATCTAACATTTAGTTATGTAGGCTGGCTGCCTTTTGGCTCAGTATGGAATTATTTGGCACTCTCGCTGACAAATATTTGCCATAAAAAGCTGTCACACTTTTTTTTTCTTTTTTTTTTCTAAAATGGCACAAAAAGACGTTTTCCTCTCATCTCTGAATACTTTCATTTTAAAAGACATATAAATGCTGTCCTAGAAAGCCCTTTAGGTAGTTAACACTGTGGACTTTGACAGATTCTCCTCGTCACAAACGAAAGACAGAACTGTAGTCGCTAACATCCAAGAGAAATGTACCCAATCAACAAGAAAACATCACTTTTTCTTAGGTTGGAATATTTGATCTTATGCTGTCAGTCCATTTTTTTTCTTCTCTGAAATGGAAGGAACAGAGGTTAAACGAAGTAAAAAAACAAAACCCGGAAAAAAAAATGTACAATGATGTGGAAATGGTTGCAAGGTATTGGCATGCTCCCTTCAGTTTTCACTGAAGCAAGCGTTCAACCCCTGCAGAATTGTCCAGATAAGGAAAGAAAAGAACAGTCTCGCAGAGTTTGACAGATAAAATGGTGTCAAATATCCAACACATACATGAATGAGTTCTCGTGGATGGAGAAGGTCAACTAAGTTCATGGGAGGTTCAGAGGGTCAAAGACAAAAATGGCCTCATGTCAGGTTGGCAAAGAATCCCGCATTTTCTCAGACGAAAGGGCTCAGAAATACCTTAATCCGTTTTAAAGGGTGGACACAGCAGCAGGTGCTCGGTGTAACGGAACACAAATCGTGACGTCGTGTAGGCTGAGAGAGTGACACTCAGGGAGAAGAGGCTTTTTAAGAGAGGAGCGAGCAGTCCGAGTCAGTTTGAAGTGTTTTAAAAACCAGTCCTAGCCTTCTCGTGAAAGGGCTCCGTGGGGGCGGATGAACGTCCAGGACACATTTGGAGTGAGAATAAAAACAAACACAACAAGTTTTGGAATGATACTGGAGTTCAATTAGCATTCAGATGTGAAGCAGTAAATGCAACGACAGGGGTCTGTGACACAAAATAACAGGAGAAACATCAATTGACATTAACCAGGCCTTTACCACTCAAAGCCGAATAGGTTCCCTTTGTATCACGTCGAGGTGGCAGAGACAATCTGCATTTTGCTGGTGCCGATGGTGTCTCTCAGATCCGACTGTAACATCAGCCAGACTTTGAGCGTGCATCAGGCCTGTCTTAAAAGGTACGCTTCCATACAACAAAACTGCAGAGTGAAATACGTAGATTGTTGTGGATCACGATTGCTTTTGACGTATCACAAATAAGTTTCAAATGAGTCGGCGTAAGTCCTCAGAGGGAGGAGATGTAGGTGGTGAAAGGGACAAACAAACATTCTCCCAGAATGCTCTTTGTGTCAAATGTGAACTACATACTTTTGTTGTCAATTTCATAGTCATTTCAAGCCCAAATATAATGTTTTTACTAAATCAAATCAAGTAGTTTTTGGTTTTGTTTCAGTTTGGTAGTCATTTTAAGGCAAACCGTGATGTTTTTTACGAAACCAAATCAAGTACTTTTGTTGCCCAAACCAAACGAAGTCTGTTCGTAGCATTGTTTTTGGTATGTTTCAATTTACGACGTTTAAAAGTTTTCCAAACCATTTTAAACGGCAACCGTAATCCTGGAGAAAACGAGTTTCTCTCTCAACGTGATTGTGAGCGCAGTTTAGTTGTATGGGAACATAACTTTGTAGGAGACAGGGTTGCCCTCAGTGCCTTCAGCCCAATCTCAATTTGCTGGAGAAATGAAAACCATCTTTCTAAATTTGTAATTTAAAGCAAAAGAGGACACAAAAGGGCCAAAAGTGTACAGATCCCCCTCCTGGTTTCACACGTTGGTTAAAAACAAAGCACTCAGTGATTGACACAAACCTCTGCTGAAGGGAATGTGAAGGAGATGCCTTCGAGTGAGAAAACAGGTGCTACTTTTCTATATTGTCTGAGACTCCAGCCCTTTCCATCATTCATGAGACCATATACAGTATAAGGGACTTAATAAATAAAAGTAACATCAGAGCGAAAAAGAATGACAATAAAGAAGAAAAATCTGTTGAAAGCCTACATGGTTTGCTTCATTTCACACCCAATATGACCCCACTGATCAGTAAAGTGCATTTATGCAACACCAAACAAACAAGATAATGTTGACAGCGAATCGGAAGTTGTGTTAAAAACATATCTGGATCATGACTGTGGCCGCGTGAGGCCTACCTGACTATAGCTGAAATCTGTTATTGACATAGATATTAACTCTACATGTATTTGACATTCCTGCCCTGAATTTACATGAAAGACTGATATAACATTCGACAGGAAAAAAAAGAGTAAATGGGTACATTCATAGATTAGATCTGGGCTTTCAAGCTGTGACAAGAATCCAAAAAACATTATGGGACAGGTTCAATGAGGTTCAACCTGTTTGTAAAAAGAAATGCATGCCCGATATCCTAAAAAGACAACACAAGGAGCCAATGCACTGAATAACATTTTCACGTTTGCTTGTTTCACATTTTTAATACTCCTCACTGTACCTGAAAATCAAAAATATCTTCTCTGATGATGTGCTGAGACATGAACTGGATTGATTAGAATTTGATCTGAGATGTGTGTGTCTTTTTTTTCCGGCCAACATGACGATAATGAGCTCCCTCCCAACTCACAACATAAAAAACAACTCTTTCTTTTTTTTTTTTAACATGAGGCGAGTAAACTTAAGTGCTTTACATTTGACCGCATGCAGCGTTATGTCTTTGAACGTTTTGCGAGAGACACCTCGCAGATTTTTGTAGCTTTTTTTTTTTTTCCTCATAATTTACTTTGATACCATGCAATAGAAGACGTGCAAAAAGATAACACCTAACTCCACAAACACATTTTTGATTGTTAATGGTATGTTATGAATGCTTATAACATGTTATGCTTTAGTCCATGCTGGCCTATAGAGACATTTTGTGAGACAGCAGTACTTAAGCCACAGGTCAAACAAACACACAAGGGATGCATGGAGTGTAAAACAACATGGATCCATAAAAATCACAATCTTTAACTCTTACTCTATGTACCTATGGGATAAAACAATGCACAAAAAAGTTCTTTGTCCTTTGTTTTTCTTAAGTCATGTATTTGATTATCTTTTTCTTAACTTAAAAGACGGTGTTTGATTGGCACTTGATCAGCACTTCTAAACAAGTTATTGATATCTAACATTTGATCGCACATCTACAATTTTCAGAAGCTGCGGAGGTCTAGTTTGGCACAGGTTGTACTATGGAGTCTATTATTACTTTTACTATCTTACCAATACTGTATAGCATTCTATACACCTCGTTTTATGCTCCAGCCTTTTAGAGCATGTTTCTAATCAACAGACCAGACATCTTTTCAACTAAAATATTTTTGTATAGTTTACTTATCAAATAGCAGCATTTTCATAACTTACAAAAAGTACATGTAAACCTATTCATTCAAAATCTTAGTAATTTCAAAGGTTCATACAACAGACATAGAACACAAAACAGGACAACATGCTACTATATTGCTTCCAATATTCTTTACATTTTCTTACTGTCAAACTAAATCATCAATGACAGAAATATGGACACCACCGGTTGATGATGAGTCATCATAATGCACAAACAAATCGCAAAGCTAATCTTAATCAGGCTTAGTTGGCACTCTCATCATCCACACAAATATAACATAGTTCACATTGTATCGACAACGCTGGACTGCATTTGGACTACAAACTAGAATAGCTACAATAAAGTACATATAGATCATATGACATGACATATTGTATTTCCACAGAAATGAATTCTAGTCATTTTTCAGATAAGAGGATATGCATAAAGGATGTCATTGTTTTCGGCTTGAGGTCACAAACACGTTTCCCGCCTTGCTCGCGCCATCTTATGCGTTCCGTTCCTTACTGCGCTTTGTTTAGAGAGGCTGGAAACTGGAGGTCAGTTTGTTCAGCCGACGTGTGAATATCTAATCGAGCAAGATTTGCCTTCTTGTGGAAGAGAAAAAACAACAACACTTTCTCTTCCCTTAAAAGGCCATAGTTCACGATCTAAACGCTTGTTCTTCTTCTATCGAGGGAATTTGATACTTTGAGCTAACGTTTGCTGGTTGGTCTTGTGGGCGTCACAGTTTCGGAGGCAGGTGTTTTCTGTGCATTTTTAGCCTTGTGAACTCTACGGCTTGGGGAAATATTTTCATACCCTTATGACCTATAGTGCATAACTCCCACCGCCAGCGTGCCACCCATGAGAAGACAAGACGTTGGGGGGGGGGAGGAACAGGGGGAGAGCACAGTGTAGGAAGAAGCACAGACAGATCGGGACGTGGGAGGAGTCTTGGATCGGCGAGAAACAGCAACATGCAGGGGGGAATAAGAATGTCGAGAGAGAGAGGAACGTCAATGTGAGGGCGAAGAGAAATAGCATTTGGCACAATGTCATGATCAGAGAGTCCCCCTTGCAGTCAAGCAGTCCAGTTGCATTGATAAAACATCCCCTTGTTTTGTGCTTGTATCTTATTATATGCTAAATATCCTGGGCAGTAAAAAGTTATCCGTACGCTATGATTTCACTAGTGGCCAGATTGTAGTTATGTATGAGCATGAAAGTCTTCCAGGACGCGTGGTGAAAGGAGAGGTTTCAGTGTAGTAGGTAAAGGCTGACTGTTGCAATGTTTGCACACAAAGGTTCAATTTACCTTCAAACGTGAATGATGAAAATGAAAAAGGCTACGAGTTAAATTTCCCCCCTAAAAAAACAACACAAACAAGAGAGCTTCTGAATTTCTTGGGACACTACTCAGCACTAACCCTCACAACCGTGAATTCAGGAAGCTGGTCATAGAGCTTGGGTTGATGGGGACAATTGAAAGATGTCTTTAGAGCCGGGACGTAACAGGAAAGTGCGGTGGGAATAATTTGTGATTCGCTGATCGGGGAAAAAAACACAACGGCCCGCTAATTGAAGCGCAGTGCATTGGTACTGGTAAACAGAAACATCACAAGACGCTGGAGTATAAATGCTCTTGTAGATAATATAATATATCCCGTCTGTGGGTATTGGTGGGGTCTGGTTTACGTGACATAGATGTGCACATTGAAATATACTCATGTCCCAGTGGGGGACAGACACGCTTTACATTGTGTTCTTAATGTCTCACAGTGCAGTCTTCAGAGACCCAGTGTACTCAGGATGAACACCATGAATAGCAGCACAGAAGGAAGCCAAGGTAATCTTCGAGTGCTCGGGGAAATGCTCTGGAGAATTAGCCTCCCTGCATTAGACCGACAGTTGCCCATAAAAAGACAACGATGCCCAAACACTGTGCGACGTTCGAATACGCCTGCAGTTAGTGAGCGCTAACGTGTTTTTGGGGACAATAACAGGCTGCCTGGATGAACTGAAGCTTTTTTTTTGTTTTCTCTTGATGCAAATTGGGATGGATGGCTCCCAGAAAAAAAAGTGAGGCCAAACCCTTCTTTTCAAGTGTCATTCTACTTTCCTTTCATTAGTGTGTGTGTGTGTGTGTGTGTGTGTGTGTGTGTGTGTGTGTCATGACTATTTGGTACCCTTAATGTAAAGGCATTCGTTTCTTTGTTCACAGATATTGGTTCATACAGCTTTTCTTATCAAAACGCGTTTGTAGTGCCGACTGAACCTGTGAGACACTGCTTCAAGGTAGTCTGAGCTTTAAGTTAATTCTTGGGAAATGTGTGACTAAGGCAAACGTATTGTCAGGGAAAATGTAGAGTATGGCCAATTTTTTAGAAGATTAAGAAAATAAAAAACCTGCATTGGGAGCAAGGATAGACTTGAGATATTAAGACTGGATTGCTTTTCGTTGTGACAGGCTGAAATCAATCCTTTTTTATTAGGTGAGAGGCTGGGTGAGATCCAATGGGCTGCTAACAGCTGGACGACACATCAGTTTTTTTTAGTTTAATAGCCGCCAGAGGGGTTCTGATTTCATGGTATAAGGAGATATAAACCTATCCTATAGCACCAAGAAAGGGTTAAACGACATATTTCCATGTTTGTAGCTGTGACTGAATATGCAAATGTGCTTCCGTGTTTTGTGGGAGCATCATCGAGGATGTGTTTTGTGTAAAATATATATTCATACATTCCTGTGTGTCTCCTCTATCATCTCACATTGATTATTCAACCCCTGAACTATACTCAGCAGCAGTGAAGTCCAGGCTGGGTTTTTTTTTTTTTTTTAAGTTATACATTTCTTTCACTGCAACACAATATTTGATCCCTGTAAATAAAAAATAGCGATAGGCTAATATTGTTTTTACATTCAGATCAACCTGCATTCACAGGTTTAAATTATCTATTTGTGTTTGAATGAGACAATGTCAATAAATAAAGGATGGAAATATAAAATACCCAAATTTAGAAACTTCAATTATGATATGAGCCAGAATTCGACAGACGTCAACATAGATATGACTTCTTTAAAGAAATTATGCGCAGATTGCTTCCCCGTAGACGGAGATTACCTCAGGTGCTTGTCATAAAACCTCACCCCTGTTCACAACGCCTTCTGCATTGTACACAAAGAGCAAGGTTTGTAAAACAGCTCTTTCAGCTGGCTGGAGCTTCATCCAACTCACTCAACTCACCGGGAGCTGAGGTTCGCAACTGAAATTAAAACCAGCAAAAACCCAAACAAAACAACAAAATAAAACAGCTATGAGGTTTTGGAGGAGGGTGAAACCCTGCGGCCTCACCCTTGAATCTGCAGCTTGGCAGTGGACCAGTTCAGCTTACTCTGATCACCATCGTCAAAAGGACTCGACACAAACTTTTAAAAAACATCAGGACGTCAGTCCTAAAAACACATTCACATATCACACACACTTATCTTGGTTGTCTCCCCCACCTCCTCCTTTTGTGATTCTTTCATTTGATACGGAAATATTGAACAGATATTTGGACGTTTCTTTTTTCTATTCATCGTGACCCTCTCAATTCCCTTCTATCTCTGTCTTCATCCTTTCCTTCTTTCCTCTTCTTTTTCCTTTTAGCCCACCTTTTGTGGGTTGGTAGCGCGCACGCCTTGCTCGTAAGTGATCCGTTGGCTGATCAGATACTGTGCTGCTTGCGTAGCGGCTGGCGACCCTGTTATGGTAACTTTACGGTTCCGAGTACCAGGAATGAACTCTCCCTTTTTGGAGATCTGGATGCGGGCTCCCGTTAGCTCCTGGTACTCCACCAGCGTTTTCCCTCCTTTCCCCAAAATGGCACCAACCAGATTCTCGGGCACAGCGATCTCAACCACGTCCTTGGCCCCGTCCCCCAACTTCTCTGTTGCCAATAGGGAGGAGGCCATCAGTGGGGATGAAGCATTTAGGTAACCATTGGAAGCCCCTGTAGCAGCTGCTAGAGAACCCAGCGAGAACCCCCCGAGGCTCGCAGCATGGTGGCCAGCACCTCCGGAGACATCGCTAGCGTAGGAGGCCAGTAGGTTGGCTGCGGCGGCAGCAGCCGGGTTGGCACTAGCTGCTACTGCAGCGAGGACCCCAGAGGCAGCTGCAGGGTTGAGGCCCAGACCTAGGGTGTTAGTGTTGTAGCCGTAGCTGGCCAGCGTGTTGAGGGCCGAGGTGATGGCCAGCAGATCGTTGCCAGAGAAGCTGGACATGGTGGCGGGGAAGGCGCCCATTCCTGTCAAGCCGGCCTGGCCCAGAAGGCTGGAGGCGGTGGCGGCTGCTGCGGCTGCATTGGGCAGCACCTCGGCCGTATTGGCGTATGGGGAGCCGGTGGGGTTGGAGTTGGCCACTGGGCCCGAGACGTTGGAATAGCTGATGTTGAGGCAGCTGCTGCTCTGAGGGTCTTCCTGGATCTTCTGCACTATAATCTCCACGGCCTTGCGGTTCTGTTCAGGCTCCCCACTGATGGTCACCACCCGCTCCTGCAGGTTGATGCCCTCTGGCTTCTGGGAGAGCTGCACCCAGGCCCCTGACTGCTCCATCACCGCTTTGACCGTGGCTCCGCCCTTGCCAATGATCAGCCCAGCTGTGCTATTGGGCACGATCAATTTGGCCTGTAGAGAAATAGAAAGATTGAAGTAGCGATAAAAAGGTAACAGGGGAAAGGTTTAACAGCATACATGGTTGTCGGAAAGAGGGATGTCTCTCACTGAGTCAGAGTACTGTACCAGCCCCTGCTTTACTCAGCGATTTGTTAATCCCAGGGGTTTAGGCTGCAGCTGCCACACGGCTCTGTCTTGCTATGAAAGACTGTAGGTAAAAATAACCACATACTCTCACATTTTCCTGACCCCACCAGACTGCAGGTCATGGCCCCGAGAGCAAGTAAGGCCGATGACTAATAAACAGGGTGTCCTGGAAGTGACCTGTCCCCACCACACAGTTTCCACACATCCTCACTGCCTGTACAGTATCTCACCTGTTTGACACGGTCTGGGTTGACGGTGGTCTGCGGCTGCAGTATGCTGACCGGCTCGGGTTTCTGGGCACTCTGGGGCATCTCGCGGACTTTCTCCGCGATGAAGTTGTGGACACCATTGAGGGCCTCGACTGTACCCTGTATCAGACAGACGCGTTCTGTTGTTCCTGAGATGACAAAAGGAGGGAGAGGACAAACACAAGCGATGAGTTACTGTAATGTGCTCCGAGTGTGTACTTGGCGAGCAGATTTAAGGGATTTGCAAGGGGTTGGACGGAAATCTACATTTATATGAAGAAGTGATGGCAGTGACAAATGCTCCTTGACATTTCACAAAGAGACGCAATTACTAAGCTATTCCTCGCTTACTTCATTTACACAATCAACAGAGAAACCGCTTAAAGAAAGAACACTGCTTGGTTAGCGAGCCACAAGGGGTAGGGGGGGGGGGGGGGGGGATTCCTCTTCAATGATGTAACTCTTTCAGGGCTGTATTACTGAGCCCGTCCTTTCCTTGAAGCTCTAATAGACTAAACACATGCTTGTTCCTCCTCTAGGCTTCTTTCTACACCCACATTGACGACCCAACCGGCATTCCGTTGCCATGGTAAAGGGGCCGAGCCGTGGAAACAGGTGATGCAACAGCGAGTCCTTTATGCTTGCTTGCAGGATTTTTTTAAAACACTCTCCCTTTTGTATCAACCTTCCTGCCTCTTTAGTGTTTCACTGTTCTCCGGTTGAAGTCAATAGGAAATGTCTCCCGGCGTAAAATGTCAATTAGGCATATATTTTAGTGAGAAAATGTCTCCAATAATTGAGTCAAATTTGCAAATGGGAAGAGCAGCTGATAAGGCCGTCAGAGAGGCGCTGCTGTACTTCATCGTTGGCGTTTCCATTTCTAATTCAACTGAATCTAAAATTATAAGATTGGGTGACACACACAGATCGTCATCGGCCCTCCTAGCCATTTATCAGAACTCAGGAAATGCTCAAAATTAATCTAGGGAAATTAGTCAAAGTCCAACCTGATTGGTTATATGCCATATACATTTCTAATAATGGATGTAAAAAGTCATATAGGGTCAGTTCAAGCAGATCAGGAAAAGTAATAGGAATCTCGAATTAGGCACCTGACCTGCAATTAACTATACTGCCATAGTTTATTGGTTACGTTCTCGAGAACAGACATAAAGGACTGCACAATGCACGAAGAACATTGAAATAAAACTGTTGGAGATAGTGTCCTGCACATTTTACACTCTTATTTTTATTAAGGGTGACCAAATTAAACCAAAATATAAATCCTGCTGAAAGACAAACAAGTTATTGACAGACTGAACCTTGACCTGTTTTTTTGTGTCAGCACATGTATTCATCATACAAGATCATGTATGATCATGTTCAACATCCACTGTCAGTTGTTTGACAATGAAAAAGACAAGATAAACAGTGTTATTCCATATTGTTTCTATTTTTGGTGAATATGCCGCAGGTAATGGTATATGGACATTATTTATGGTCTATGAAATGCTCTTGTGTATGCAGCCAGGATACAAAATATAAAATATGAGGAGGTTGGAAGTAATACGTATGCAAAACTACGCTGGAGGTGAACATAAAAAGTGGGGCTTTCAGACGATGATTTTCTTCCTTAGACTTATCCTTAGGAGACAAATTGCTTTGAGCAATCATTGTTTTTTCTTAATTTTTCCAACATTCGTTGCTAGGTGAGGAGGTCCCTCTACTTTGCTTGGTACGGCAACCTCTAGTTAAACATTTCTATAGAAAGGATTGACAGCGCTGATCCCAGGTCAGTTTATCCTAAGGCAGAGACCATGATATATGAATACAACTCTTGACACACCATGAAGACTAAATCTGAATGTTACATATCTGTTCTCAGCGCTTTTCACTTCCTAAATTGCTTGCATCCTATTTTGCCTGAAGGGCTGTGGATTTCATAATAAAAGCTGGGAGTTGGCTCGTCCTCTTGTTTTGCAGGAGTGGAGTGAAAAAGGTGTTAGTGCCCCCGAGAGCCTTCAGCTTTTCCCCCGAGAAACCAATGACTCTATCTCGATCCCCAAGTAAGAAAGTTTCAATAGTTCTGTCTTGTCACTTGAGCTTTCCTGTGATGAGAACCTGCCTCTGCCTCAGCCCATTTAAATCTTTCGTCGGATTTATTCAGACTGTTAGTGTGCCACACATAAAGTATCACCCGTAATTACTGTCATCACATCAGCAGATTTTTCAAAGTAATTATTCACACTACAAATTGAGCTGGAATGTTTTTGCTGGATATCCGAGTGCTGTATCTATCCATCATGTTACGCTGTTGCCATATGGCATGCTTTTCTCAAACGTAAACACTGATTTGAATGTGGGGAACCTTTGTAGCATGCTATTTATATCCACTAAATCAGAAACAAACTCGGAAACCGTCTGACAAGAAGTTCCCAACAATCACTGTTGCCGTATTTGAAAAAGACTAGTAAACACACCATGCTTATCAAAGACTTTTTACTGGGCAGAGAAACTATCATGTACCTGGTACCTGGACAGTCAAGCAATGCTTTTTACCAATAAATTACAAATGTAGGGATAAACAGGATACCTGCATGCAGAAATCTGCAGTAGGATCAGATGTGTGTGTCATATTAAAATACACCAGGGATTTTACTTTTAGAGGAAATACTGACACAAAGTGCAGTCTTGCAGGATACGACTTAAAGGTATGCTTTGCTCAAAAACTGCAATTGTTTGAAGGTACAAATAATCTTTGGTCAAACGGTCATTTAATGGGTAAGACTGGCAATATCCTATATTTTTGTTATATGTCAACAAATCTCATGAAAAGACCAATATCAACAACGCATTAGTCTGTTGCTCACTACTTTCCCCAGCCTGCCAGTGGCTCTCAGCTCCAAGCCCATTGGCTTCTACTACATCTATAAAAACTGGTCTAATACCCTAATACATAGTATCTTTTTTTTTTTCGAAAGCTCAGTAATTTCCTTTAACAGCTAGGCACTGTCATTTTTAGCAGCGACAAGTTGAACAACAGGAAATGTGCATTTGTTGGGGACTATTTTCAGCGGTGGATTAATACACATTTGGTGCTCTAGTGAGTATCTGGGGCAGCAGGTCGGTGTTTGCGGGATAACCTGCGGTGTGTTTGTTCATGGTAATGAAAGAACATGTCACCCAGTGCAACAGTGTGACTCATTGGTGCTTTGATACACACACACAATACTTGTTAGTAGAATACACTCACAGTTGGTTTGGGTCTATAAACAGGATTTGTCAACAACAACAAATTGTTGACGTCACTGTGCAATCCTTTCAGCATGTCTAACTCCATGCTAATTCTAACTAACAAATGAAATCATTCGTGAATTAAAATTGCTAGATTGTAGTGTGGACTCCATGTACCGTGATGTACAACGTAAAAGGAGGAGCTACACAAAGCTAATAAAATTAATACAAATTGTGGAGGGTGGTGTGATGGCTACTGGGCCATTTTTTTGAAACAAATAAAAAAAGAAACAATAAATAAAAAACGTTTTTACTCGCAAACGGTGAACTTTACAAATTTGACATTGACTAAAGTTTTCCAAAGATTTACCACAAACTCAAGTTTACCATGTTTACTGAGGTAATAAATCAAGTGAGAAGTAGGGTCATTTTCTTATAGACTTCTATACAATCAGAGGAGTCGCCCCATGCTGACTTACAAACATTTGAGATATTAATGAGTATAAATTCATACCCGAACAGTGTTATAGAGTACTTTCATATGTAACCTGTCAAGCCTCCAGCTCATCATCATGCTTGAACCAGCCAGTTACAGTGAAGTGCAACCAAGCTTGGTTACACTGGATTTTGGTGAAAAAGAAAAGAAATGCCAGCGTACAGAAATGTAATCATTTTTAAAAGTTGAAGACTGCATGTTATATTTCAACCCTCTAACGACGTCTAGGTTAGGTTTAGGTCTAGGTAGGATGTTGTTTCAACATTTTGTTCATAGTTGGAATGTTTGCTGGGTGTCTTTCAGTGGAGCTCTCTTGACTGCTAAATGCCCACATTTTAAAACATGCAAACAGTTAAACATGTATGACCCAAAGCAGAGATAACCCTGATTGCATCATCATCTATATTCACAGGCTGAGCACTACTCCTTGTGACGAGTAAACTAACCTCCTTGTGTAAGATCAGGTATTGTGCTTGCAGAGAAGATTAGCAGGATAAAGCAGAACAGTGCTTCAGAATACTACAGCCTAACAACTGTTCCTGGTGGAAGTTGACCACCAGGAAGAAATGTTGTGCACCAAAGGCCAGACATGAATCTGCAGAGAGAGAAAGACTGCAGTTCCCATTAGTTTGAAATCCCCGCCCATGATGTCATCCCAGACAGATGTGATACTGTCCTATAGGGAGCGTTAGAGAAAACGTGGAGAAACAGCTGAAAAACTGCAAACTGTGCCTTTGCTGTAGTTTCTCTGTCTGCTACTTTTGGAAGGAAATGGAACAGTGGTGTTTGCCAGTATGAGGTCACATATTGTCACATATTATGTGATCATTTTAATGATCACATAATGGAAAACATACACCCAGTGTTTCTATGACATCACAACACCCTGATCTGTTTGTGCTGCACAACGTTACTCAATACACGTACTTGGCCGGAGGCCAGCTGAACCAAGCGAAGGGCTTGAAGTTTAGTTTCAAAGTTTGTGTGCGAATCGTGAACTCCCACAGCTCTCTCTGCAGCTGCTTAAATATGCGGATGTGTGTAAGTAGGCGTGAGTAGGTGTGTGTGTGCTGAATGCGCGGTACAAGTGGATGAACGCATAGCGAGCTGCGTTTATGGGGGCTTGAGTAAATCCAGCCGTGCAACAGTTGAGATGGGTTCAAACCAAATAGTGAAAACAAAAACAGTATCTGCCCATGCGTCACGAGGCGAGCATGCAAACTGAATTTTAAGAGGAGTATAATGTCATCTTATCTGGCCTGAACTCGCCCAACTACCAGTAACCAAATGTGAGAGGAACAGTGAGCAGGGAGGAGGAAAGAGGAAACTTGGCGTGCGTCGGAGCAGCTTGACTACAGCTGGGAGAAGGGGTCATGTCCACAGAGAGAGATTGAAACGGGCTATTTCTGGGACTGCTCCCCCTTGTCACACAATCATGGCTCAACCACACAACCCTTCACCGTCCCCGCTCGTCCATCTCAGCCCGCCACAGTTGCACAGTCCCCATCAAGAACCTTTGTGTTCACGGTCTCATCACGGTTTACGCTAACGGATGGAAGACGCGAGTTTGGTGGAAGTCTCAGACCGAGCCATCACAGAGGATTGCAGAGGAAAATGGCTGCATCGGTTGTTGTCCCTTGATTTCTCTAGTGTGCGATTGTGCTGTGGTTGGAGTGTGCTCAGACTGCCGCAGGATGAGAGTGGAGGGCGTGAACTGTGTGTAATGGCATTAGCATGCTGTAGTAGCCCACATTGCAGCTGATTCAACAATGAACGGTAGATACAACGGATGTAGCTGAGAACTTTGACATGCTGAATTGCTTGCCTCTAAAATTCTATATATCTTACAGTTTCAAACTTTACCAAGTTGCCCGTACTTAAAACAGCCAGTGTTGTTGTTGTTTTTTAAAGCTTTAGCTTCTACTGACTTCCCAGCTATTTTGCAGTGTACAGTAGCACTCCTTTCATTTTACTTGTGTGGGCCCGAGCAACCGCCCAATCAAATCGTTGCCAGCACCCTCTCCCTGAACTCCTCTTCTCACTCATCACGATAATGAGTAGGGGGATGGGCAGAGCAGGTGGTGGCCTACGAACACCTCCACAATCCAAAAGAGAGAAATAAGGATACATATCGCTCCTTTTCATTTGTTGTCATGCCAATGGAGTAGCCATGCTTCCTTTCCTCAAACATAGTTGGCCTCGTATGTGGAGAATTTCAGGGCCATGTCCTCTGTGCCTTTCATCGTGGCTAGCAAAAACATGGTTTGAAGAGAGAAGTACAGGAGAAATATTTGCTCGCACATCCTTCTTTTCCTCTCCCCCAGCGCTCCGTCGGCTACTTCTTTGCCACGATTCTGTCAGTCCAATATATCACACGTAACTCCCTACAGAACACGTCAAATTCAAACCATGTTGTGCATTTTTTCCTGTAAGTAGCGTGATATTTTGCGCTCTAAATGATCCAAAGACTCAAAAATTGCAGAGGTCACAGGACAGATTCAATATTTAAGGTAGCCATAATGATGGAAAATTCAGTTCAACCTTTCTGTTTTAAATGTATAATGGTTAAGGCAAGAGGACTGACTGTAGACCCTATAGTAGAAAATGTATAATATAATTTATAAATATTATATTAGTATTTCTCTTGTACATATGTTGTGCTACTTATATTTCATAGGTCATGTGCAATGCTCACTATTTCCTATCCAAGGTGATTATATATAAGGTCTATACTACAGTAAAAACTACAACACTACACAGGGATTATTTGCTTGCATCAGTCACAGAAAACATCTGGACCTAATATGCAGCGAGACGCTCAGCACCTGTTACTTTTCAGCAGGTCGGAGCCTCCTCTAAGGCATGAAGGACAAACGGCCAGACTCCCGTACGGCTCAGGCGTTTGTGTTCGGAGGATAAGATGGGTCGGCTTCGCCCTTCCCCTGTTGCCATTTTTGAGCGAGACTCTCCTCGGCACAATTCTTGCCTTCGATGCATGCCGTGTCCTCTGCGTCACAGAGTTTGTTCTCATTTTCTGGGGGGGAATGAATGGCACCCCTGTGCAATTTTCCCAGAAAAGAGAGTGAATGCATCAACATGAAACCGTGAATACTATAAACAAAACCTGCAATGAAGGGCGCAATCCAGTGTGTGACACTTGAGACTCCCTGAAAGCCTCAACAGCTACATTTTGGCTGGTCTCTGGAAAAATGTCACAAAAACTATGTCCAGCAGTATTCACAAATATGAACAGAGTAAAATAATGTTGTGATGCACTCTGTTATAATGCCATTGAACACCCGGTTGTTTCTGGTAAGGCCTTTTTTTTCTGCTTCGACATCAGACCTCTGTGGTCCATTTTTTTTAAGGTAAGGAATATTTTTGCCATGACCTGCTGTGCTTAAAGGGAAAAGTAGGACTGCCCCTCTTAGTTGACTAATCGACCGTTTTAGTCTCAGTTGACTGAGATTTCATTAGTCGACGAGTCGTTTCTTATGCTTTTTTCATGCTGAATGACTTATTTCCAAGAAACTTACGAGAACATCTCTGGCAAACACAAGATTTAAAGTGGCTCCTATTGTTAAAGATATTAGCCTTGGCGATGTGTGTGCAAAGCGTGTATATAGTCTAGTTGATTGTCTTGGTTTGAGTCCATGAAATCTTTGAGGCCTTCATTGCGTATCGAGTCTGTGCAGACATCTGCATTACACCGAGGCACCAGGTAGGGAGGACCGCCCGATTACCACCGGGTATGCTAGCCAAGCAACTTCAAAATGGCCTTCACACCTAAATGCTGTGTCTGACAGCTCTAACATGTTTGGTCCCCCAAGGACATAAGGACATAAGGATACTCAAGTTCAAATTGTTTACGAACGGTCTATGATTAAAATGGATTGCAATTACTTGCTAAATGAAGAGGACATATCAAATGCTCTCTTGCACCAAAGCGTCACTCCTTCAGCTGGGTAATGAGTCAGACCGCTCCTCTCATAAATATATACATATATAAATATATGCTCATCGATTTTGAATACTGAGGGATTCATTCTTACCTGGGTAGAAGTCTTTGGATTTGGACAGCTTAATGGTGGCACCCGTCTCTTTCTGCAGTTGTACGATGGTCTGGCCGCCCTTGCCAATTATAGAGCCGGCTGCATAGCTGGGGATCAGCACCTTCAGGAAGTACTCGCCCTCCTCTGTGGCGGGGGGGGGGGGGGAACGACACACATAAAGTGGGAAAGAGTCACATCTCGTAAAGCAGCTCTGCACATCATCATATAAACATAGTGGTGCCCAGCCCCCCTCCCCCCCAATACCCTGGACAAGCAAAAATATTTCACAATAGGAACACGTAGCTTTGACTTATATGGGGAAAGACAATTATATATCTTGTGTCTGTGTTCCTCTGGTATAGGGAAGGTATCTGGAAGAAGCCCTTTGAGCAGCTTTCAGTGCGTTCACATTTTATCAGAGACGGTGACATGTTCTGTGTCCTGTCCCAGATTTCCTCGTAGAGTAAATGATGACCTCCTTTCCAGTTTGCAGAGGTCTAATTTTAACTGTTTTCAAGGAGTTTTAGAAAACCTCTGACTGAATACAAAACCAGGGTCCAGTGTTACGGATCGTTCTCCACGCGTGACCAGAAGGAGTGTAGAATTAACAGTCCAATCTGTCTGCAAAAGGTAGCCAGTATTCTGAGACAGAATATACAGGTACACACAGAGGACTACATGCAAACACATGAAGTCATTACAAATGCTGCGAATGGATGCCAATCCAGAGTGATCCCTCGTAATTAACAGACGTGAGAAGAACATATGGGAACCAATCCCACAGATTTGTTCATAGGGTATACTGCCAGGATGGTCTAAATCTCCTCCATTTTGGAAGGGGCTTCTGTGACTTACAGTGGTTTGTAGCAGTCGGTGACTGACAGCCCGTCAGTGTGCAGAATTTGGAGGCAAACATGGTTCTCCCACTCAGTTTGGGAAACTTCCTCTCTCCTACGATGCTAATAGCACCAAAGTGGGCAAAGCATCCCTTCCAAGAAAACCCTGATCACGTTGAGTGCGCTAATCTAGAAAAAAGCAATCAGCCACATATTGAGTTTGGACCCCAATATGATTAAAGAACCTGCTAACAATACATCAGAACCGTTTTATTTATAGATGTGTGGAGCGGACGTGATTCCCCACTGAATTCTGAATATCACATTGATGACATCATGGTAAACACTTGGCACAGGTGCATTATCAGCACTGGTTACAAATGATCTCCTCTGCATGCTGATTCCGATGCAATGACGTCATGTTCGATCCTTTTTGCAGTTGCCTCAAGGGTGACGTCACTCGAACGGGCAGAGATGTGAAAAAGGCACTGTCCATCTTTGCAGGATGAGATTTCGAACACGCTTTCGAGTGTAGCGTGATACGGATTTTTTGATCCGAAGCCACACGGTTCGTCACCGTTTCACTGCATCTTGTGTTTTCGTGGAGGGTATGGAATGGGGAGGGGGGCTTGACCGGCATGGTGGGGAGGAGGTGGACCGCCTTGCACTAAGACCAACCTGTTGCCTCAGTAATGCACTCATTAGATTCAGATGTGAATGAACATGGCACTGTGACATTAAGGCATTTCACAGCCCACAAGGAGCTCTTCTCCTTATTGCATTAACATGCCCTTCATGTTGCATTCAGACACAGGCTTGTTTTTGTGCACATAATCAATGGCTCTGACAAGTATGCAGACAGTGAAATGATTGTTAATGGAATTTCACTTTTGATTTAGATTAATTAGCCACAGTTGTGGAGACAACCTCAGAACAAATCCTAAATGTACCTAAAAGCACAGACATCACCACCATCGGAAGCTAGTAAATATATCAGGTGCTGGTCAGTATGTCATTTTTCTGAGAACATCCTCAAAAAAGAAATGAAGATAAGCCTGTACATAGACATCACGTAAGCAGCTTTGTTCATCTCTGGCCATCTGATCTTTGAGATGGCCAGAGATCTGACATTTCCTGCTATGTTGCAGTCAGCTCTTCGCTTTTCTCACAACGAATAACAATAAAATGACCTTGGTGAGAAAATAAAGATCATGCATGTCTGACACGGTCTCCGTAAAGCTTCTGAGCCCTCGATCCTATCCCGAGATATCTGATACTGTAGCCGCACAAAGAATATAATTTGAGTGGCGCTGATTGCAGGATGCAAACAACCAAAGACCTGTTGTTGACAGACAAGGCAATACCCACTGCGTAACTTTCTACTCATCTTCAACCAGAGTAAACCCAGCAGGGGAGGAAGCCACTGAGATTCCCTCTGTCGCCCTCGCAGCCACATTTGCTGTCATTAGTCAATAATTAATTCTGTCCTAGTGACTGAGATCACAGTAACAGGTTTTAATGGCGTCATGTGGTAGAGTAAACATGGCAATCTGTTGCTGCAATCCGCCAGGGAACGGGAGCAGTGGGGCACATTTGGGAAGCCGAGCCAGTGGGGTGTTAGTTCAAACCCCTGCTTCCAATACTGGAAGGATGGCTTGGAGGAGAGACGCGGACGCTGAGCCAAATGTGTTTAGTTAAGTCACTCAAGGGGGGTGGGTCAGGAGGAAATGCCTTGTGACCGTCCTCCCTCCTTCCCACTACCCCTCCAAGTACCCATTCTGCATTTCAATGGAATAACCTGCTGCTGACAGGCAGCAAGGGCGACGGAACAAAAAAAAAAACGAGCAATAATGGACAAATGAGCCCTTGGTGAATGAAATTGCACGCAGTCGAGCACGACGGACAAATTCAACAAGTCAGACAAAACGAGTTTGCGGCTTACCCATTCTGAGATCTGCTGCTTCTCAAGTCCTCTGTCAGATCGCCATCAATGCCGGGGCACAATCTCTGAAGAGGATCTGAACGTTAGCCTAGGCATAGGTGCAATGGTAGTGTTGAGGAATGCGGCCAGTCGACTTTTCCGCCGCCGTTCTAATTTATCGGTGGGCGCAGAAAAAGAGATTTCACCGCAGCATCCAAGCCATGCCTGCAGCTGGCCAGAGCCTCAATTGTCTGAGAAAATGCTAATGCAGGCTCTCAGTGTTTTCAGTGAAAGACGGCACGCATTGTTCAAGCCTGCATCGGTTTGAAGGGGGGGGGGGTCTTCCCTGCCGCATCACCCTTTTCACTGCTCTCATCCATATTCATCGAGTGGCCTGTCCGTCTGCAGCAGCGCGCAGGACTGACAACGTTCTCGGCCAATGGGTGGCCTCCTCCCTCCAGCACGTCACGTCCCCACCCCCCCCGATGCCGGTCCCCAAAAAATTGAATTTTCTTCTCCACTCCGCCTCTTTTGACGCAGCACTATAAAGTATGGCAGTCCATTCACTCACTTTTTTTAGTGGCAAGTTACAAAGGTGAAGTGGCTGGGGGAGCGGGCTTCAGCGGCAAGCGGGCAGGCATGTGGAGTGACCTTCAACAGTGGCTGAAGAGGTGTACGGCTAGCACAAGCAGATGATGAAGGAGGTGGGTGGAGGAGGAGTGATCTGAGGCAGCGTGCCTTACGCCACCCACCCTTCTTTCCTCCCTTTCCCCCACCCCCAATCCCTTAGACGGCCATGTTTGGGAGGGCGGAGGGGCTCATCAACCATTGCAAATGGCAGTGCCGCAGAATGGTGGAGGGGGGTGATGAAGCCAATCACTACGCCTATAAATCTTATGCCGAGAGGTATCTTAAGTGACTGAATGTGTGTAAAAACTGCAATGTGCATGCGTGTGAGTGTCTCTGTGTGGACGAGGTTGGGGGGGGGGGGGGGGGTTCAGCTTAAATTAATACTGCTTTCTAGGGAACCTGTAAAAAAAAGGGAACTCCTTTTATTTATTTATTTTCCTTGGCTGCTGATTAGTTTCATCCACAAATCAAACCCGTAACACCGCGGCCCGTTTGGTTTTTTGGACCGAAATGGCTTCCAGAATATTCTACCAATCTCATTCACTGAGAGATGCTCTGGTCTATAGACACAGCCTCCCTGTAGTCTCCACTCCCTCTCACGGTCTATCTGTCTCTCCTTTTCTCTGTCTTCGTTTCTATCGCTCTCTCTCTCTCTCTCTCTCGTTCTCTCTTTCACTGCCACCTGGCAAATTCACAGTCCACTCACGTCACATCGCTCTGCAAGGGCACCTGTGTCCTTCCCACCAAAAAAAATAAAAAATCCAGCTCACATTCCTGTGCCAACCTTTCCATTAGTAACATTACGAGATCATACCTAATCCCTTGGCCACGCAACCTTTTGGGGAGGCACATGCTTGCCAGCAACATGGGTTCAGAGTATGGGTAATTAGAGACAGAAATGAATGAAAGATGTTCATTCTGAGGAGAGAGGGGCAATGCTGATAAAAAGAGAGTCATTTCCCCCATTCAGCGTCCACAGCTCTTAAAGCGCAACAAGGGGCTCGGCTTTGAAAGCGCACAGGCTTTCTTCTCTTTGTTGCAACTGCCAGTCATGTTAATGATCAGTTCGGTAGGAAAAAAGCATGATCAATATCAGACGCAGTCGAGTGGCTGGTGATTACAGGGACGGCTGAGGATTATCAGACTGTCTACCAATATTGTCAAACAGGCCGTGGGTTTCCAACGTTACATGTAGATCACATGAGATGGGGGGGCGATGCTGAAACACGTCAAATAAAACACAAATGGTCGAAATGTGCATTTCATGAGCAGATATACAGAGAGCTTCGGTCATTGCTGCGGACCAAATTAGCATCAGATACTTATCAGAATGACCGGGAGATTGGCTGCCATTTCACCCCTGTAAATCTGATTTTTATGAGCTACGTCATATGCAAACACCTAAGAGACAATGCTACGCTAATTTGCACCATTAAATGTCATTTATTTGGACTACAAATATCTTAAATACATTGAGAGGGATTCTGGAGAGTGATAAAAGGGCCTGTAGACTGAATCTTTACTGAACATAGACCAGTTGATCTTAAATCAGTTTATCCAGTTAGGCTTTTTAGTATTGCCATCACTGAACTGAGATTTTATGGGAAAGTAAGGCTGCAGTTTTATCAATTTTTCCACACTTTCAGTTACCTTCGCGCTGGTTCCCTCCACAAAAAGCCAATGGAAGTTTTCCATTGAATTTAGGTGCTGCAGCGTTTGGTTCAGCGAGATCCTTTCGTCAAATGAACATCACTTTTATGACTTTTAAAGCAGAGATACAACCATCAGAAGAAAAAAGCTAATGTTAGCTATAAATGAGCTACACTACGGTCACATCACCTCGCATCACCACTGCTAAGCTAAATGCGTACTAGTGTTGTAGTGATGGCGTTTTGTAGTCTTATTTAGCCACCTGTTAGCAACCACCTTTCTTAAAACACGTAAAAGCTTGAGAATTCAGGAGAGGGGTATTTACTGATGTATTTTATATAATAGAACAAAACGTTAATATCTCTTAAGCTTGTGCTAACGACAGACCTTATTTCAGGTATCTAAACAAAAGCAAATTCAAAAAACACATTGTCTTTGTGGCGAGGGAACAGGAAGTGCAAAAATGCTAACTCACTTCTGGGTTTTAGGACTCAAATCTCCCGTAAGAAATGATCAGATGTATGTTAAACAGCTACAATAAATCTGCTATTAAAGGTCATAAAAAACAGTTACACTTGTAAATGTTCCTGAATGTTAACACTTATTTTAACATGATCAACATAAGGTGTTGTGGTGACAGTAAGTATATTGCACAGCACATTATAATCTACATTATGCGTTGCATGTGTCCACCTCTTTTGAGGGCGGTCACACATTGAATGCTCACAAGTGGTATTGTTTGGTTGACGTCCTTGACGAAGTGATCGGTTATTCTACACAGATAAGATCGTGTTTCGGGGGCCATCTGGAACACCGTTGCCTCTGAGGAAACAAGGCGGCCTTTTCAGAGTCAGACCATCATCAGGACACGATTAATAGTGCAGCACCGGCGGGGCTGTGACACAGAGACGCCTTGAATGAATATAGTCAGGCCGGTAAAACGGTGTGTGATACCATTACAGAAATCACAGCAACAAGTGAATTATGTATTTTTAGTATTCATTAAGATCCGCCAAATGCAATTTCACACCGCTTAGCTGTTCACATCACCTGGATATTGGACGGGGAAGATCACGGTGGAGTCTCCGTGCTACAAATTAATGGTGTCAACTCTCCCAGAAGCAGGAACACCATGTGACTTCTCTGTTCTTAGAGTGGCTTTAGGGGTGCAAATGGAGAACATGTGGGATGTTGAATGTGCTTTAAAATACTGTCTAGTGGCAAAAGGGTCCTTATGTGCCCTGCTGAAATGACATTTCTGAGGTGCAGTAAAGTCGCGCTAGTTAGAAATATATAATGCTGCTGTCATCGCATGGTGGGGTGTGTATGGGACACAAAGACAGACAAAGCAAATTTCAGTAACATATGGTGCCCGTTCTCCGCGGACGTCTAATTAACATAAAGTTCTTGAATAAGCGGTCCCTGCGAGCTGCAGACCATAACAATCACAACCTGAAATAAGATGCGCAGTAGCTGGCACACTGAGTCAGCCGTCATCATCACTCCCACGCTCCGACATCTTACTGATGAGGCAGGTGTGTGCACACTTCCCCTTCTTGCTGATGCTTTACTGGCCGCCACCATTTCTCCTCCAGAAAAAGAAATCAGGATCAATGGTTAAAATGGCACTGCAGTGTTTTTCTGCTGCCCCCCCCCACACACACATACACACACACACACACACATTCCCACAACCACCAAGTAGCTCTCACTATTCTCACCACTCCCCGCTGCAACGATGAATCGATTTGAGAGGGATTTTTTTTTTAAGAAAAAAAAAGTCTAAATTCTCTGATTCCAGCTTTAAATGTGAATGTTACTCCTCTATGACGGCAAACTGAACAAAACTAGAACATTGAGGATGCCGTCTTGGGCTTAGAGAAACGATGATTGAAATGTTCCCTTCTTTCCAACATCTATAGAACAAACAACTGACAAATTAACCGAGAAAATAATAAACAGATAGCTTGACGAAGGGAATAATCGTTAGTTGCGGGACTTTATATGTGTCAGAATTGTAATTTTACCGTTGAATAGTGTGATGACAGTTCAGACAAAAATACCAAACAGATGCTGAGATTTGGCTCACCCCGCGACCTATAAATAACCTGACTTTGATAGGAATCTAGGCTACAAGTGGTAATGAGTGCACCCTACTATCTCTACGCGGTTGTGTGATTTTCACTGGACAGGTTGTCCTTCTTAGCTCGCAACATTTCTGCTTAAAAAAATGCACACTTCACTCCTGACAGTGTTATGTTGAAGCAGAATCAATAAAACAATACATCTACAAAATCCATCGTGCATCTCAAGTGAACACTTCGGCTCTGTTACGTCTTGTCCTTATCTTGTCGGTGTTCACACAAATCAACACTGGACTGTGCAGGATCAGAGGGTCATTCCCTTTAAGGCTGAACAGTCAGCTTGTCTCCAGGGTTTTTAAGTTATTATAAAGCTCAGCGATACTGTTTCATTGTGACGTATTTGTACTTTACCAAGACTCATATAGGTGAGTGGTTCCCAAACTATAGAATCCAGTACTCACGAGGCAAGAGGTTTGACCTCACTACTGATTCTGTCAGCACTAGAACTGCAACGCCGTTTATGTTCTACTCCTGTTGTCTGTCACAAAAGGCCTCCTCACATAGTGTTGCTCTGGACAAATCAGTGGCGTATAGTTAAGACGGGCCCCAGTACATGCTAGTTACTGGCTATGAAGGGCATACACACACACACACACACACACACACACACACACACACACACACACACACCATTAGCTGTGGATATATTTTACCAACAAACAATTTGTTGGATTTTACAGTGGAAAGAATTACTGAGGCTATATTGTTGGGAAAGTAGAGAGGCCAAAGAGAAAGCTATCAGTGCTAGCTATTAAATTATTGTTTCATCACATGACCAAATAGAGACTAAAACATTAATATTACCATTCATTATTGCATACCTGTACATAACAAAAATACCATAGATAAGAAGAAAGTATTCATTTAATTGAATCATTTTCTTTTATAGTTAATGTAGAATAATAGTATCATTTGTCGTATATCGCTACTGAGTTTACCATTGAAATAAAAATGGAAGTGGTGGAGGTGGGTTTGCCTTTTTCGAGGGTTTATACCACTAATAGCTCCATAGTAGCTAAACTCAAGGGTCCATTCTCTGCCAATTTCAATGTTGGAGGCCCCCCCCCCCCCACCACCACATCTCTGCGGCCTCCCCAACCCAAATACCCCAGTACAACTACCTGTTTTTACACCCCTAGGGAAACAATTGCAGATTTATCTTGTGGCCCCTGCGCAAGAAAAAAAAAACACTAGATCCCAACCACACAAAAAACACAATAAACACCGTCAAACATTAAAACAGTACTTCACTGCTGAATGAAATACTTCATATAGAAGCATAACTCCAGATGTGAAGCAGCAGCGAGGTGATTGGGTTCACATTCAAAGCTGACCAGTCGGGCTGCCTGCTGTTCTCTCCGCGCTGAGATAATGCAGAGTACGAAGTAACAGCCAGTAACAGCAACACAGTTGCTACATGTTAAGAGCCCCCCCCCCAAACAAAATCTGCTGGTGCTGCATGCATGCTGTGTTTTACTGTCACACTTCCAGCAGTGCATGCAAAGGCTCCTGCAACAACTGACTCCATGTGGATAAGCTGCTTCTTGTTGTGCAGTCTCTTACCTCCAGTGTTGGTGCGCTTGGTACAGCCGGCCTCCTCCGCCGGAGTTTCCAGGGGTCGTTTGCGGGAGTCCGGGTTATCAGCCTCCATAAGGGGCTGCTGCAGGCTGAGGAGGTTAGGGTTGGAGTATATCCCGTTGTGGTCCACGGCCGCTCCGCTGCCACCAGCCATCATCATCTTTTTTGTTATGTTCCCTCCACCGGAGCTGTAGATAAATTTGCGCTATTCCTCCCCCCTCACACACACGGCGCCCTCACCACCACAAAACGCGCATCGCGATACGAACGACAAGTTTTTTGGGGGGGTGGTGTGCTCGGAGCGGTCTCAAAGGGATCAAAATGTCAGACAACACCGGGATCGTGGTCTCCTCTTTCAGCCCCGCTCGTCCCTCTTCACCGGGCTAAATATAAAAGATCCCAATGAGTAAAAATGCGCTCGTTTAACGCGCTCACCGTCGCTCCGTCAGCGTGGTCCTCATTGTTGACGCGCAAAACACAACCCCGCGCCTTGGAAAAATAAAGACGCACAAAAACAGTCTCGAGGGGCGACCGGCCATTAAAACAAGTGCAACAGCTTCGCAGAGGCGAGGTGGTGGAACAAGCTTTCTCTAAGTCATCCCCGCGTCATGTTTCTCTGTGGAGTCCTCTGTGTGATAAGTGCAGCTGTTGTTATTGTTGCCTTTGTAGTGCAAGAGGGGAGGAATATAGTTTGAGAGCTCCAGAGAGGACCACAGTGCCACTGACCGGCCGAATGACGAGGCCAATAACATCCATCTGATGTGGAGCAACTATTGACCGAAGCCACTGCTTCACGAAAATAATGTTTGTTTCATAGTTTAACACTGTTGTAAATGTTTCTTGCATTGCTTTTGTTGGTTCGTCTTTGTACTTTTTCTGAACCTCAAAATGTAACAACTTCATGATTATGTGAGCACCGATAATTCAAATCTGTCATTAAATCAATTTTTATATATAGAAATAAAAATAAATTGCTGCACTTCTTTCAGTGGAATTCTGTCACTGTCCCGAGACACAGAGTCTCAAAAAGATGAACTAAAAAAGGTAGTTTGCACTAGAAAGGAGTGAAATAATCTCACTCCATTGGCATCTGACATGTGAAAAAGTAACATTCAAGGAAGTGCACAGTAAATAAATACTCGACAAACAACAAGAACAGTGAGAGTGTACAGACCCAAATGTGATTTATTATCTGGAAAAGACTAAACACTCTACAGCACATCCTTGTTTTGACCACAGAGCAGAGTGTGACTGTTTTTAGGTGGCTAATGTGATGTTAGCATCTGTAAATGGAACTGTTAATGAATACTGAGAAAATCCTTCCTGTTCCACCGGTAAATGTGGCAAACACTTCAGTCTGATCCATCAGGACTCACATGTTGAAAACACACTGTTTTTCTTAAGATGATGGTGTCTGAGCTGCACACTCCTCTTTCTCAGCAGGAGCATCTTTCTCCTCGGCGTCCTGCTCTTTGGCCGACTCCGGCTCAGAGCCGGCCGTGAGTGCTGACACCCTGAGGGCGAGCCGATTGAGGACCAAATCGGCGGTGCTGGTGAGAGAGTGCTGAAAAGACGAGGGAAGGAAACAACACAACATGAGGTGAGGTACACATTACGCCGAGACAGATTTGAGGAAAGTCTGTTGAATTCATTTGCACAGGGGGAATATCGCCGCTGAAGCTTTGCTTTAGTAACGTCTGGGCCTGTGTTGAGCTGACGTGTGAGGGTGACTAAGCTGAAAACGCTGGAGATTTTTATTGTTTAAGTCATTATTAATGCCAACTTCACCTGCTCAGTGATGGAGAATAAATGCTGCATCACACTTTCACTGAAAAAAAATCATTTTAATTGACAAAAGCAAATAAAAAAAGCATTTTATTTGAGTATTTGGTCATCATGTCTTCATTAGTGTTACATCAGTTCAACTACTTCCTCAGAGGAGACAAAACGAGCACAAATCAGTTCTATCAATCCTGCTGCAATTTCCTCTGGTGGCCAGTAGAGGTCAGCAACTACTTGATGCTTCAAGTCACTTCGCCATTAGAAATAACATCTTTTCTCCAGTTCGAGA
Organism: Anarrhichthys ocellatus; assembly: GCF_004355925.1. NCBI lineage: Eukaryota > Metazoa > Chordata > Actinopteri > Perciformes > Anarhichadidae > Anarrhichthys > Anarrhichthys ocellatus. The sequence continues at coordinate 391,425 of NW_022280089.1, read as the reverse complement.
GCGTGCTTCTGTGTTTGACTTAGTAAGCGGATGATCTATCTATTAGGGTAATATGCAGAACAACAGCAGGGGGAAGAGCAGAGAGGCACCGGCCCTGATGGAACACAGCTTACTCTACATACCTGTAAGATATGCAGCCCCTTCAGCGTGAGGACAGCCAGCTCTCTCAAACCGTCCCCGGTCAAGTCTAAGTAGATGATGGACAGCAGAGGACTCTTGAAACTCCGCCTCCACTGCAGCTGAAACTGTCCGTCACTTCTTCTCTCTGCTGGCTGGAATTTGTAACAAAGAAGTTCCTGCACGGGCAAAAAAAGGCAGACGACATCGTCATCACCGAGATCTCGCCACATGAATCAGTCAAACTGATGAGATGTCCGAGAAAGTTAAGACAAACAAAATTATCTCATGTTTCATTATATTCAATTGCTGAATACGTCATTTTACAGTCATTGTTATAATCAATGTAATGCTGTCCAATGGGGGAGGGTAAGGCGTTAATGATGCGCCTACAATATTGGTCAAATAACATATACATGATATATGTTTTGAAAGAAATATTGTGTATGTATCCAAAGCCCAATAGTTCTTCTTCCTCTGTGCCATACAGCTCCATTGTTGTCCACAAACTATTAAAAACTCATCACTGATAAACACTGTAGCACTGGGTGACGTTTGACTTCATCAGCATGAACACACACACTCTGTTTTATTTCAACGCAATCCCACAAACACCATCCTGCTGCCCCAAATACTCAATAGAGCACCAAATGTGTATTAATCCACTGCTGGAAATAGTCCCCGACAACATGCACCGATTCCTCCTGTTTGAGTAATTGACCAGCAGTTTTAGGAAATTACTGAGCCTTTCTAAAAATTGATTGAAAGATTTATTTTATTAAAAAGATGTATGTCCTCAGTTGCACCTACTGTGGTTGGAGCTGAGAGCCACAGTTAGGCTGGGGAAGTTGGAAAGTTCAAGGGGAAGGACTAAGGCCTTGTTGGTTTTGATCTTTTCATGGGATTTATTGACAACAAAAAGATATGGAATTTGACCAGCTTTATGGTCGTCATGGAGGCGTAGCACCCACCCTGAAGTTCCCCCTCAGGTACACACTGTTAGTTCTGTTAAAGTACTATTAATAAAGTCTATTAGTAAAAAAGAGCTCTGACCTGCCCATATGTTCCCAACAGCACCTCCTTCTGCCCGTCAAAATCCAGGTCAATGACCAGAGCGCAGAGCACTGCGTCCCACTGGTCGCTCTCTGAGAGGCACACCGAGTGAGACAAGCCTCGCTCCTGGACATCTCTGAGAAAACACACACACACACACACACACACACACACACACACACACACACAAATAACACACTTATCTGAAGACAGAGACATTTTCTCAACCAAAATAATGTCAGAGTGAAAATGCCCAAAACCAAGCGATTGCTCCACTGATATCTTTAGAAAGTATTCTGACCTGTAGACAACTGCCATCTCTATGGTACTGGTTACCAGAAGATTGTAGCTTTCCATTTCCACACCTGGAAAAAACAAAAGACACACACCATCAAAGTCCTTGATTTTCTACCAGACTTAAATATCCACAGTGACGACCAGCCTCTCCAAAAAGGAGCAAATTGTAGAAGAGACAGACGGGGATGCTGTAGACGTGTAACTAAAATAGACCAGTAACATACTTCTCTCTCCGCTGGGCTGGTCGGGCTCAGTTTGGCAGCTCAGAGGGAACAGCAGCACTGAAGAGATTGGACTGTCAAACTGGAAGCGCCAGCTCTGCAAAACCTCTGATGGAAAAAAAAAAGAGAAAAGATTGTACATCCTTAAAACACACCTACTAGTCCTACAGTATTATCAGCATTACTGCATCTCGTAGTCATGTATTACAGAACAAAGATGGAATTTATTTAAAAAAAGATATATATGTCGAAAATCCCCCCAAAAAAGGAATTAAGACCAGTTTCCACACTTAAATCAAAAAAATATATATCTTTGCTTTGCATTTACATATTTGAAAAGTCCCTGCACACCCACAATGCAACAACACAGGCACATTTAATTACCGTGACAAATCACTCCCTATTTACTATGCACTTTTCTTAGCATGTACATTAGCTTCTGCTAGGAATCCTACAATGCAATGCATCACATGTCACAGATACAAAATGTACAACTGTGACACAGGTTACAATAATAACTTTGATGATAAAATGAATGATGGCTGAACTCTGATAGCTTTCAGGGTCCTGGTATTGCAAGCATGCTATCATGCCACGTGACCCTGCGTTGTTTTGACGGAGCCCCCTGTGTCGGCATCCCTGCGGCACCGCAGGACGCTGGCTCCAATCAAATGAAAGAAAGGGGCCGCCTCGATGGGGTTAACCAATAGCGAATGGGTGTAGCGCGTGCGAGGTAGAGCGAGGTATTCCGACTTTGGACTGTTCACCCATTAGTCCAAGATGGTTGCCCCCACTGCTAGCCTTGTAGTCGCATTGTATAAATAGCATGAATTGGCTACGTAATGCATTTGTAGCAGTTCATCAACAAGTCAAACCACATCCGTGTGTTCTGTGTTAATTTGGGGTTTTAGTTAGTAACTGACAGCGACGGAGGATTTGCAGCCATTTTGCCACAGGTTCGTTGACACCTTTCTAGTTCTTTTTCACAAAGTTGGTGATATAGTAGCTGTCAGAAACTCCTGATATCTCCAACTTAATTGAATTAAAACTAGGAGGCTGACCATTTTTTCCAGTTATGCTGCTTGTAATGGCAGTGTGAGCGATATGAGATGAGTGTGGGAGCAGCCCTCCTCTTGAATGACATCGCTCTAACTCTCCTGTTATGGTGGGACACATCGAAGCGATGAAGTCCAGTGGCCCTACTTAGTTCCTAGCATAGCTCCACAGAGGTCTAATCAGTCACAATAAGTAACACCTGTGCGGGATCGCAGTGCCTTTAAGCGGCACCCACACTGGCCTCATGAATAATGCAATAATGCAAAAGGTGCAGATGTGTTCAGCACCCCCGAAGGAAGGAAGGGGGGGGATTTCACTGTATTCCTCAATCACACTTTAGAGGGAAAGAAGTCATGTGATAGAGCTGAAATTCCATTATACTGTGTCTGGTCTCCCTCACCTGGTCCTGTCTGGTTGACCAGAGCCAGTCCAACGCAGCCATTCTGACAGCCAAACGCTGAGAGTCGCCGGCCACCAGCGATACTCAACATGTCCAACCATAGCACACTGTGTGGAGGGAGGGGAGACACAACCAATACACACACACGGTTATGGATCTCACACATTTAGCTCAGCAAATGTGTTCATATATTTATGCAGAACAAATGCTGGTGATGTCTTCATTCTCTGTGTGTTTTGTCTCATTGTGAATAATCTCAACTCGTCACTCTTTTCTTTGTCTGCTGAATGTCATATTGCTGATGTCCTCTTTTGATACTTTTATCACAGGCCGTGAGAACGACGCTAGTATTGTTTTCACCTTGTCTGTGTTTGAGTCATCTTCACTACACTGCTATAAAGTTTTGTGCCTGCATCTTGCACGGTTGTTGTGATGCTATTGTGGTCACACAATCAGACAAACAGAAATACCTGTGCCTAGTCGGTGTCTCCAGGACCCCATTTTGCCATGGTGACTCACAGACAGAAAACAATACCAGCGTCGCTGCTGGTATCTACAGATACAGAGGGACTAACTTGCTGGGCAGTTGTTGTAGTTCAGGGAAGAGTCTCTCCACTGGCTGCTCTTCAAACTGGTGGAGGGAGGCGTTCTGTTGGGAATAGGAGAATCAGGCACAATGAATCAAAATCAAACGTCTCCTACAGATATGCAAAACTCATTACCATCTTGTTTCATCTCTTTTGCTGAGAAAAAACAGCCTTCCTGTTGCTTTCATCCCTTTTAGAACATGAGTCGTCTCTTTGACAGAACAATGAATCTTGATGTTGTTTCCAACTTTGAAACTCAACTTCTAAGCCACTCAACATCCACATTTACAGAATCCATCTATTGAAGGAGTTCATGTGATGTGACTGAAAGCACCAGAAGGGCTTCCATGTTTAAGTCAGAATGTTGTGACAAATGATTCTTGTGTTTTCTACTCTTTTATACTTTAATTGAGAAGACAACCCTCGTGTAGTGGTCTTTTGGTATATTTACTTGAAAAATAACTAAACAAAATGTCGAAATAATAATATTCTATCGATTTTTGTTTCAATTTCCATTCCTCATCTCCACAGGACAAATACAGTTTAATTTTCAGAAATACTTCGACAAATACATTTAATTAAAGGGCAAAAAAAAAATGCAATGATAAAAAATATACAATAAAAAGAGTTATACAAATGAACTACATTATCTACTTTAGAGAGGTGTCAAAAAATAAGAAGTAATAATACCCACACATGAGAACATATACACTGTGTGCACAACTACAACTACAGCGCTCTCAGTCAATCCAAACTGTTAATAAACCTCAAACCTGAATATTAAAGAAAGTAAAAGTAAGGTTTTGGCTTTCTTAGGAGAATATCTATGTGTGCACAATTATTATGCAACTAAATGAAAAACTTGAACATTTTCCCATCTCACTTGTTTATTGTGATCCGTTAAAGTGAGAATAATAAACAAAAAACTCAAAATTTACAAATAAACATTTCTGACATTTCAAAAAAAATAAAAAATCAGTGCCCAATACAGCCCCCCTTCTTTTCAATAATAGTAATAAGCCTCCATTCATGTATTCTGTCACTTTCTTGATCTGTTGACAATCAACCACAGCCTCCCACACACTGTTCAGAGAGGTGGACCTGTAAATCTCCCGTTTAAGAAGGGCCCACAAGTTCAACAAGTTAGCTTTGGGAGTTTATTTTGAGTCCATCTTCAACCTGAAAAGGTCCAACTAGCTCATCTTTAATAATACCAGCTAGTTGGACCTTTTTCGGGTTGAAGATGGACTCAAAATCAACTCCCAAACCTACGGCCAGTTTTTAGAAGACACTTTCTTCAAGCAGTGATCCAGGAAAAAGTCTGCATCTTTATTAAAGAAGACCATGAGGACAATGCTCCATCGCATGCATCCAAGTACTCCACTGCGTGGCCAGCAAAGGCCTTAAAGATGAAAGGATACTGACATGGCCCCCTTCCTCACCTAAACCCTACTGAGAACTTGTGGGCCCTTCTTAAACAGGAGACTTACGGTGAAGGAAAACAGTTTGGATTGACTGAGCGCACTGTAATGAATCCTCAAAAATACAACTTGCCTAATAATTGTGCACACAGTGTACTCACATAAACACACAATTATTTACATACACACATTTCTACATAAATAAGAGGAAAAGATTTAATCTACATTTTCATGTTTTGATCAAAATCTTATCCTACACACACACACACACACACACACACACACACACACACACACACACACACACACACACACACACACACACACACAGACACACACAATCTGACCTCCTTGTACAGGTGGATCCTCTGGTCGTGTCCACTGAGCAGAAACACCGTCTCTCGGCCTCCTTCGTCACACTGCACCCTGTCAGAGAGAAAAGGCCGCTGACATTCCCCATCCAGATGCACCCCGTCATGTTACTCTGTCAGACACTGTCCGTACAGACGCTGCTGACTGACAACGTGACGACCTTGACGACACTAAAACCCATAAAATCCGATTTGGAGCCGCATATTAAATGAGACACGGTAAAATGATTGATTCCTGCTGTGAAATCAATTCACTGTAGCAATAGAAGTACACCGTTTCACTGAGGCACTAATAATGTATAAAAAATGAAAAGTCGTATGTTTATATGAGTGTGAATACATATATTAATGGGAATGTTGTTGGCCTGTTTAAATCGAGCATAATCAATAATCACAAGGAGCTGCTGATGTAGAAATAAGTGTGAAAGAAAACACAGTTATTTTGATTCATATCATTGAGTCTACATAAACATTTTCTACTCACAAAGTCGCCTCCTACAGATGTAATTGTAAATCTATCAGTGACACTACATCACATTATTGACCACAGTGGGACACTGATTGGACTGTGAACATTTACTATACTTGCAGTAGAAGAGTGTGTGAGCTGCTTTGTGACGACGTCTTCCCTTTGCTCCGTTGTGAAGGAAAGCTGCTCCTTGCTGGTTCGGCCTGCAGCGGTAGTTAGTTGCCATGCCAACTGAGGTGTGAACTGGAGCTCTCTTTGTGAGACTGAAAGGCCGGGATGAGCCCCC
>NW_022280089.1:376833-385047 GCF_004355925.1 Anarrhichthys ocellatus | reverse complement strand
TCAGCATGTGAAACATCTGGCAGAGTAAGCACTGTACACTTCAGGACTATGGAAATCCATTTCAATCAGCAGCAAATGACTAAATACATAAATACATGTGCCTGTGAAATTAATACATATGGCTGTGATATCAATCCTGAAATAACTAAATGAGGTTAAATAACTACATTCTATTTAGTGCAGCGAACTTTGATTACCTAGTGCCACATGGATTTCCATCTGGTGGTTCTCTGACCATTCGGACCAACGCATCAGCACACCAATTAGCTAGCTAGCGCACCTCCGCTAACTGAATGGCCGTCTCTGTAGCTGCCGTTGCTCTCCTCTCAGCGAAATTACGTTGGTCTGAATCCTTTCATGTGAATATTGAATATAAAAATACAACAACAACAACAACAAAAAAGGGGTGGGGGGGGGCTGGAGCTCGGCAGTAGGGCGGGTTGGCGGGTTCGAACCCCTGGCACTTCCTATCCGCATGTTGTAGTGTTTCACAGCAGCCCACTGCTCATAGATGTTTAGGAGGGGTTGAATGAAATAGTCCTGTATGCACCTGTATGTATATGATGATTCTAATAAAAGCTTTTCAAATAAAAAATGATGGCAAATAAATGTGGCATTAGGAACTAAAGTCCGCTGAAATAAATAAAATAAAATATTTATTTATTGAACAATATTTACTTATTTATATCTAAATAAATACATTTATTTATTTATATATATATTTTATTTCACAGGCATATTCACATCTATCTAACTATCTAACATTGAATCATATGGCATGCCATGCAGGACACTGCTTCACTCACGTGCGATGGACTCCAGGTTGAACTCTGAGCCGGGCTCGTAGTCGCAGTAGATATTGAGGAACGGCGTGGCCTTGTCACCAGAGTCCTGCAGGAGTTCAGTCGTTATCAACAATGCTTCTAGAATTGTAGCAAAGTATCGACAACCTTCATAGCAAAGTATGCACACGCTATGACTCGTACGCATCGATATATATATGCAAACGTACCTTTACGAATGTGATGCCCACCATCAGGCCGCTTTTGGGTGGAGACTTGTTGAAGGCGTCGATCGATACAATCTCTGCATCAACTAGATAAAGAACACAGCATCAACCAACATGAACCAAAGACAACTCAGCTGCAGCACAAGTTTCAGGATCAAAGTATTCTTAGTTACAAAAACTGCATCACGAAAAGAAAATCTGATCTTCAACTACTGATGGGGCCATGGCCGGTTGGTTTACTGAGGTTGTTTGAGGCAGAAAACACATTTGATCTGAATTTGCTATGTTTCATACTGTATTGAAGAATACAAATTGCTGTTGAAAAAAATAGCTAATGGATAAAGGTATCCTGCATTTGTGAAGACGCAAACAGCTAACATAAAGTTAAGGTCTTGCCCAACATTTGATTCTTATTTATAAAAAACAAAAATTGGCTACCCTTGAATTTGTGAGCTTTAAATTCACTTTTCATCATGTCATGTGGAATACAATTGTTTACACAGTTGAGAGGAAGAATAGAGATGTCACTGTTCAGCACATCTGGAAAAAGACATGGAAACATGACATCATGTGTGCTTCCTGCAGCAGAGGAAGGAGCCCCACTGCTGCAGAAGTCTGATGGATGGTCTGGTCTGGAGTTTTACATTGCTTTACAGCTTATGTGATGATACAACCTGATTTTTGTACACAAAATAAACAGGTCAGACCTGGTTCTTATGCTCATTATATTATATCATACAACAGCTGAATTGATCAGTTAGCTGTGCTTCTTTTAGTTACAGTAGTACAATGTCTTTAACCTTTTTTCTTTAACCCAGTTTTTGTGTTTATTTGTACATGATTACAGTAAGTATGTCTGCCATGTTGGCCAATATATGTGCAGTGGTGGAAGAAGTATTCAGATCCTTTATTTAAGTGAACGTAGAAATAGAAAACGATGAAATGGACCAAAATAGTTTAACATGCACTTAAATGATCTTAAATGAAAGTAATCGATCTAGAGCAGGGGTGTCAAACTCCCGGCCCGCGGGCCGAATCCGCCCCGCCACGTCATTTTATGTGGCCCGCGAATCCGTCAGCAAAAACAAAAAAAAATGTTTTCTTTTTTTTAAAGTTAGACTTGATAATAGAAATATCCCCATAGTCGAAGTTATGAGATAGAAAGTCGAAGTTATGAGATAGAAAGTCAAAGTTATGAGATAGAAAGTCAAAGTTATGAGATAGAAAGTCATAATTCTGAGATAGAAAGTCATAATTCTGAGATTGAAAGTCAAAATTATGAGATACTTAAACACACAGTCACAGAAGCAGCTCTGTGGCTGGTTACTGTACATTTGACATATAAATGTATTGTGAGCACATTGAAGATACTTTAAACTTGGCTTTAAAACACATGAAATACTTCATGTGGGATTGTGCAAACGCACCCTTGAAAGGATTTGAAGCTTTGAACAAAGTTATTGTAATAACTTGTTTGATATTTGTCTTTGATATTTTCTTTAATAGTTTGATCTTTGATAGAGTAATGTGGGTTTCTTAACCCTAAATTAAAAAGATTTAAGTTATAATAATAGAAATGTGCTTAAATATATTTTTACATTTATATAACTGCATGTACAATATTTTTACACTTGAATAAACAATAATCAAATGCAGAGAGTTATTTAACAATATGTTAGGAGTAGTTACATTTTCAACCGGCCCTTTGAGGGCGACCGTGATGCTGATGTGGCCCAGAGTGAAAATGAGTTTGAGACCCCTGATCTAGAGAAATGCCTCCTGTCACTGTTATGCCATGATATACTATATTACTGAATACTGACATGTTACTGTTGGCTTGAGGGGGGGGGGGGGTATTGAACTATATAACATACTGTTATGCAGCTTAATCTATAATACTGCAACAAAAAAAGTATAAAAGCTCATCAGAAGTTCTGTATGTAAAATACTAAACAGCAAAGTAGCTGTGGCTGTCAGATGAACGCAGTAAAAAGCACAATAAGTCCATGTGAAATGTGGAGAGGAAGTATTAGGATCGAGTGGTGGGCACCTGGGATGTAGGTGAACTGAACCTCCTTAGCCACAGGTCGGATCTTGTGCTGCAGCTCCTGGTACCTGAAACACACCACCTTCCCCTTGAGAGTGGCCGCTAACAGCTCCTGCTCCCCGGCCTGACACAGTCCGTAGATGTTACTCTGCGACGGGAAGCGGCTGAAACTGTCCTCCGCGAAGGGATACGTCTCTCGAAGCATCCTGCAGGACGGGACTCAACTCCAGAATTGTATCAGAAATGTCAAGAATTAAGATTGTTCATGTTTGTTTTTTGTGGCTGCTGAACCCCTTTTAAGTTAAATTTGAATTAGCTTGAACGAGAAAAGGGAATTCCCGGTCCTTCCTTTCAAAATACAGTCACTCACTACAAAAGTGTTAATGTAACGCTCGTTTATCAGTAATAATAAATTATATTGTATTTTAATGAAAGAAATTCAAAGGCTTGGAGATATTCCTTAACAATTCTTCCGGTTGTCATGAAGCAAAACATCCGGGGTGGAAGGGGTAACGGTAACGTTCAAGTTTATTGGAAATATCATATTTAGTGCTCCTAAACGATCCAGGGAAGAGGAAAATAAAGCTGTTTGCCTGGAAAAAAAGTTCAACATAGACTAATGCATCTCCACATTCATCAAGTGAATGTTTTCTGTTCTTCCTGCATTTTTGTTTAATTTTTTTTGTTGGTGTCTTAATTCTGTCGCATCTCCCTGCTGTTTGATTTAGCCATTTTTTAAATTTGATTTATTATGTCATCCACCCGGTTATAGAGTGAATTTTGGTTATCAATTTTAAGTTCACACAGTCAGAATTCATCAAATTAAACGGCTAACTAGGGACTTCTGGTCTGTGTTTCCTTATTACGTACCTGTTTCTAGGCTCTGAAAGGCAGCGTTTCTACTTCATGTTGTAAATTGATGACTGACTCAAGGCATCACATTCATTATCATGCCACCTTTTGGTATTGTGTATGTATTACATCTCAGATCAATCCTGACTTTTTTTTGTCTTCAAAGGTGTTTTCCATTTTCTGTTATACTTCCACAATTCAGAGGGACATCTTGCACTTTTTTACTCCACTACATTTATTTGATACTTTTTGTTCATAGTAACCTCTATATTCAGATTACAACTGCTAAATAATAATAATAATCAACAAATAAATTAAGCGTATCATTATGGATAAAGATAGGGCTTTGTTGATCCATTGGTGAGATTCACAAGCTACCCTACCGCATACATAGCAACAAAATAAGCCCCATATTTACCAGCTGCAACATTGAAGTAATATACATATTAATGCACCAATAATCATAAGCCAGTGATATTGTGTACTTTATATTATATAACAGTTTTTTTATGGTAATACTTTTGTACTTTTTTGGTGCAGCAGCACCTACAGTATACAGAACGATGAGAACGCAGTCACATTAAAGACAGTTAATGTTTGTCCACCAGATGTCAGTGAACACTCACTTGTCAAGTTGTTGAAAGCTGCATGTTGCCATGCTGTTGTTTTCTACAAAGGCTAGGGAGAGAGAGAGAAAAAGCCTCCCCCCTTTTATAAAGAAGCAGACAAAAATAATTATTTCACTTTCCAATATTACTACCTTCCTCTCACCTGTTAGGCTTTGTCTTACCCAGTTATAATATGTAAATAATCACAAACAGTAAAAGGGCCACGGGTTCCAATCCGGGCCACTGCCAAGGGTTCGGTCTACATGGTCCACACACTCCACCAGGTGGGTTAGAGAACACCCCTTTGTTAGTCCACTTGTTATTTGTGACTGCAGCATAAGTAAGAGGACAAGGGAGCATGTGATGCAAAATACATTCTCCGCAGTCTTTTAAACAATCGCACTCTTTTGCATCAATGTCTGATGTGATCACAACTTACGTTATACTAAGGAAACTCATAACCATGTGTGTTAAAAAAACTGAAAAACCTAATAAAGACAATAAATATCGGATTATGCTTCTATCAGGCTCTGGGCAGTTTGAATGTTAAACTGAAACATCTAATCAAATCTGTGCATGTTCTCTCATGACACATGACATAGTAGTCACTTAGTATCTAAGAGTTATAAGAATTGTTTGGAGACAGGGAATATTGTTGCATGTGAAAGTTGAAGTCCTTATTTCTCCATCAAAACAATGTCCTAATATAGTTTCAATAAAGAAAACATTTCCACTTATATAATACATTTGACAAAGTTCACAATATAGAGGAATGTAGATGACTGACATCTGAATGGGTTGTTAGTTAGATTTATGAAACTAAGAATCTTTCTAGGTATGAAGAAGTAAAAAATTGACATTGCAGAAGTGACAGCACAAGTAAAATAACACCAGGAAACTATTGCCCACAGACACACAACTCACAGCACATTGTGGAGTACTTCATTAATAATAACCAAGAACATAAGCTAAAAAGAAAAAGACTGGTCATCACAGTGTGTTACAGTGTCCGGTGTTTCTGGGGAGAAGCAGACGGAGGTTAGGCCCTGCGAGCTGCTGCTCCATATTGTGACAGTTCGGAGGTGGCAATGCCCCCCCCCTGACCCAACCCCCCTCTCTTAATACCACCTGCTAATCCATCTGCAGGATTACTGTCCACTGTAATCACTCATCCTCCACACTGACACACCTCACCTCACTCTGCAACTCCTGACTCGTTACACACACAAACACATGAAGTACCTTGCATAAGAAGTTTTTTATGGCTGTAGTTTTTTATGGAATTCGGTTACACACATTTCTTTTCAGTTGATCTCACATCCAAAATGCAGTAGTGCAACCACAACACCTGAAACACATCTCAGGATCAACTCTTGTACCAGAACACGCATTTGTCTCCCAACAGTAACACTCTCAGTACACAATGACCTAAAACATGAACAACAGGTAGCATTACAGCATGCAGCACTGCTGTCTTTGAAGTAGCTTTTACAGTTTTTGCCAGGACACAAAAACTGGTACTTTTTAATCAGCTATGCTGAACCATAAGCACATTGTCCGCTTTACATTAACTTTACAATTTTAAAACGTACTTTTTTACAAAAAACTACCCACATTCAAAACTAAAAGCCTGTGTTGTTTCCACTGCCATTGAAATACCACACTCAATCATCACCTGTACCCAGAATGCACCTGTGAAAACACCTTTAACCTATTCGATCACTTAGAAATCAGAGCTTGAACTCTATGAACTCAGGTTTGCCCTTTGGTGTGAACCACAAAGAGGACTGTAATGACAGCATACTGTATTTAGTTTATAGTACAATACAGTAATATGTTCATGTCATCTTAGGGGGATACAGTACAGATGCATTGGGTAACTAACAGATATCACCATAAAACTTTACTCAGTGGATTTCTTACATTAAGACAATTTTCTTTTTGTATCTTTAGTTTTCTGAAATGTTATGCTTAAATATACAAATGAGGCATTATCTAATGGTAACCTCTGATGAATTAAGGATAAATTGACAAAGTAGTCAAATAAACACCTGAATGTGTATTTAGGATTTTTTCTTTCCACTAGTCTGAAAGAAGACATGTTATGGAAGCAAAATAGCCCAAAATCTCTAAATAGACCCATGCATGAAAGAAACGATGTTTTTGCCTCAGGTGTTTCACCTTAGTAATTGTGTTTGATACTGTTGTACGTGAGTATAAAAAACACATTGCATTTGTGTTCATTTTCTATATTTATAACATGCTACAAATGCACATAGTAATAGTGTTTTGTACTCAGCACATCGGTGTGCAGTCGACATGTGGAGAAAGCTGTTTACTTGGTGTCTGTGTGCCAAGTTGTGACTTTTTTGGAAGAGTTGATACAGTTTGAGATGTTAAATATTTGTATGTTTATGTTTTTGTGTATCTGGTTAAAAAAAGAGGGCCCTAGTTTCAGAAATTGTGTTTTTGCAATTGCAAATATAATAATAATAATAATACTGCCGATCAAATCAGAAATGGAATCATTTCAAGAAGGGGTGTCCTCACAGCCAGTGAACAGGAGGAACAATTACAGCAAACACTGACCCGTTCAGGGTACATATGGCTTTTGACTAATGATTTAAGTTAAACTGGTCCTTTATAAAATATCAGCTGCCACAATGAGAGTGTCAGATTCATTTAGACAGGACATGTTAAATCTGAAGATTATATTGGGCTTCACGGTGACTCGGCAGGTTGAAGAATCTCAGTTGTGCCGGTATCACAGCTGTCTACGTCCATAGGACTGTCTCATAAACCACAAGTGATGTTGAAACCATAATATAATACTTTTTTGACTTGGACTGAAGTCGCTTTTAAATTGCACACACAGTGACTTGAGACTCGACTTGTGATGTTTGATAGTCGAGAGGAATGTGTGAAATACAGTAGTTGGAGACCAAGTGCAATCACAAAATATGGTTGCACTCTAACTGGTATTGAAAAATAGTTTGAGGTTATAATTGCATGCCTAATAATGTTAGCAATACTTTCCCGTTACCCTGAGTAATACTGTTATTTGCTTTTAAAGGAAATGTTCATGTTCAACAGCTTGTTTAAAGTGATCACACACCAAACAACTAATCAATGCTGATACTGTACATGCTAATATAAAAGAGTGAGGATAGAGTATATGCTTAGTAATCCTCAGATGTATCTGTTCTAAGAAGTTTGGATGGCATGCAGCAGATGACAGAACGCTCATTACAACCTGAATAGACTTGACTTGGCGGTGTGATAGACTTTAATGTGTATTTCCAGTCTGACAGTATGGAGCTCCAGCTGATACGAGTCCTCACTGGACGGGAAAGGGGGATGGTGGTTAGTGGAGGACTGCTCTGAGCTGCTAGTGGCACCTAGTTTGCACAGAGGAGATTATTAGTGTGTGTGTCTGTTTGTGTGTGTGTGTGTGTGTGTGTGTGTGTGTGTGTGTGTGTGTGTGTGTGTGTGTGTGTGTGTGCGTGTGTGTGCGTGCAGGGTGAGTGATTGGGGCTGACAACAGCCTCTGTATTGCTGGCTGGCCCTCAGATTTAGCCGACCTGTTTTAGACGCTCTAATCTGGATTAACTGCAGCAGTGTGTCAGTGGGGACGAGGACCGGAGCTCCCCCCTCCCCTTCTGCCCCTTCACCTGCTTCTCTTCCATCCCTCTCACTTC
>NW_022280089.1:374926-376733 GCF_004355925.1 Anarrhichthys ocellatus | reverse complement strand
CCCCCTCTCTTCCTCCTCCTCCATGACATCTCTCTTATTTCCATCTCCCTGAGTTTTCAGGCCTTAGTCAGTTTTACGGTGTCGTCGAACACCAACTCTTTTCAGTCTTAAAATAAAACCAGGGTAACAGGGTAACATATATAATAAAAAAAATAAGTCACATTTTAAAAATAAATCCCAGCTCAACAACATTTTGGCTAGTATTTGCAATGCCCCATTATACTTTAATAATTCAACAATATTCAACTATAGCAGTTTTTTCTTTTGCACTTGTGTCCTAAATGAAACAATTTGTGATTAAAGCTCTCTATTAACAGCCAAAAAGTAAAGTCAATTTATTTTTGGATCGATTAAAAGCAAAATTGTAAAATATAAATAGTGATAAAAAGTCTGTCAAAGGCTAATAACACGACAGATACTTAAAATGTGCACAACAATGCATCCACATACAGAGTTCCCTTTTTGTGTGTATGTCAGATTCATTCCTGATCAATATTCTCTAAGCGGCAACACTGTAGTCCAAAATAACACATTAGGACTCCAGGAATGCCATGTTCAATGTATCCATGATGACTATGTTCAAAAGTGTCCAGATGTAGGTTTTCATTTAGTGCCACCCAGCTGTCTACTTGCTCTGATCCTCTGTCCACGCTTCTCACTCTGCCGTTCCTCCCTCCGCCTTCTATTCTCCTCTCGATACATTCTCTATCTTCTGCAGGTTTCTGTTTTTCCCAATCCGCAGAGACGCCATCCATTTCCCCTCAGTGAGGCTGCGGTTCCCTCTAGGCTCCTTTCCTGCGCCGCCACTGAACGGATTGCTCTGTCTTTCCTCCCTTTATCTGGAGATAAGATACTTTCTTTTCAGATAAAGCATATTATGATAACTCAAATGAGCTTCGTCGGTTTTGTGCATCTGTGTGTGTGTGTGTGTGTGTGTGTGTGTGTGTGTGTGGGTGGTGTGTTTGCAGCTGTTTTGGTGATAAATGTAATCTGTCAATTATGTGTGAATGTATGAACTGCAGCAGCAGGTGTATTGATCAGCAGGAGGAAAGAAGGTGAAGAAGGCTTTGAGAACTGAAAGGATACCGGTGTTTTCATAAATAATGTAATATTTCTGAAATCAAAATTCTTTGCGTTTATTTTATATACTGTATATATATATATATATATATATATATATATATATATTATAAACTAGAAAGGTCTCCACCAGGTGTGTCTGCAAGGGCCACTGTTTTATCACGAAAACATGCATCCAGACGATAATTATAGGCGCTGGACAGAAAACAACATGTAAAAGACGAAAAAAATAGAGACAGCACTATAATGTAAAACATACTCCATTCAAACTGAAAAACAAGTGGTGATGTATGCAGGCAATGGGCTCGTAGTCATATACACGACATATAGTCCTACTATAGCGTTTTTAGTCATTAAAATGTTGTGTAAATCAATGGTATGTGATTTCTGGCTCAGAGTCTGAGAAAAAACTAATTCAGAGAAAATGGCCTTTAAAGATATGTTTTGTAAAACGACTTACACTTTGAAGAATACAGGTGAAAAAAAAAGCAAAATGCAAATATGGCATTAATCAAATGAGAATAAACTCTGTGTTGTTTTGTCTTATTATGTAGCCTGTTGCTTTGGTTTGCCTTGTGCATGTGTTTGTATGCGTGCGTTTGTGTCTGAGTGCACGTGTATGTATGTGTGTCTGTGTGTGTGTGTGTGTATGTGTATGTGGATGTGTATGTGTATGTGTATGTGTGTGTGTGTGTGTGTGTGTGTGTGTGTGTGTGTGTGTGTGTGT
>NW_022280089.1:367729-374916 GCF_004355925.1 Anarrhichthys ocellatus | reverse complement strand
GTGTGTGTGTGTGTGTGTGTGTGTGTGTGTGTGTGTGTGTGTGTGTGGTGGGAGGGGTTTGCTGAAGCCACTTGCTCCCTCTAATTAGCAGCGTGTGCCGGTAAAGAAACTCAGTAGAGCGACCTCACCAAGGCGCAAAGGCATCCGGGGGCCACTTCACCTGTGTTATGACTTAACTGTGAGAAATCCGACTTGCAGAGGCAGTTTCGGGTGTTCAGCGCGCCAGTGTGCTCTGCTACTAAGCTGACATACAGTAAAAGCTGAAACTGTAGTTAGAAAGAAGACGGAAAAAAAGGTTTAAGGTTTTTCTGGTGAACTTCGGCGCATCCCGCTTTTGTCCATAGTGGGTTGGATCTGACTTGTTGCCCCAGTGGATCACTGAGGGTCCATCGGTTGTTGTGGTCCGTGTCCAATATACAAGTCAGCGACAGGACTTAAAATCCTGCTGCAAGGATGATGTCCTACATAAAGCAACCCCATTACACCATGAACGGGTTAAATTTGCCTGGCCCCGGAATGGATGTGCTGCACACAACCATCGCTTATCCATGTAAGTATAAACTGTTATTTTTAATTGTTTTACTTGAATGTATTTGTCTCCTCTGCTGCTCTTCTAATTTAGAGCCTTATTCAACCCAAAATGATGCGTAAAGACGCGCAGGACGCGCGTAACGAAAATAAATGAAAGGATGAACCTTTTTGTTTCATAAGTGTATTGACAAAAGGTTTGGATAATAATAGTTGAGTAGTCAAATGTACCATAAAAGTATCATTACTACAATTATTTAACAAACGAAAATTAAAATATGTAATGGAAACTTTTCGTTCCGAGAGATTGATGATTTAAAATAAATGTTAATCTTTTTAATTTATGCACGAGTCTGCTGTCGTAGACATAATGTTTTAGTACAGATACATTTGTTAATACGCAGATACAATGAGCCCATTAAAAGCCTTGAAACGCGGATGATCCGCGCGCTCTCCTGAATTCAGTGTCTGTCAGGAATCAGACATAGATTTGATTTTTTGATTTTTTCGCTCCTCTCTTTTCCCCCTAAAGGGTTCTCAAACGTTCTCACGCTCCGATGAGTATAAATTGACTAAATTCACGTGACTACATCTAATAATTCCTATTTATGTTTTCTGAAAAAAAATGCACCTATTTGTCTGTTTGTATATGACTTTGACTGTACAAACAAGTTAAATGTAACAATGTAACTGCTTCTCTGGGGGGAAACTACTCTTGAAAGTACAGGTGACTATGAGCAGCAAATCACTTTGTCTTCCTATTTGTCACAAATATACTGTAGAAAACAAGTGAGGATTATAAACAGTATCATAATGTTCTGCGGTTTCCATTGATATTTGTATTTGTTGTCATCCTCACTCAAACCTCAAACCTACCCGAATAATCAGTTAAATGGCATGTCGACCTTTAAAAAAAATGTCATGGTTCTGAGTTGTGCTGATAATTCAGGTCAACTCTCTATATTGCTGCCAGAATAATAATCCCCCTTTCTGACTGTTGGGCGTGCAGCCACTCCCCGGAAGCAGCGCAGGGAGCGCACCACCTTCACCCGGACACAGCTGGACATCCTGGAGGCATTGTTCTCCAAGACCCGCTACCCAGACATCTTCATGAGGGAGGAGGTGGCCCTCAAGATCAACCTGCCCGAGTCACGTGTGCAGGTACTGGAGAAGTAGGCCACCGCCAAGATGGAGGCCAACTGTGTATGTGTTTCAGTTAGAGTGGGAGTAGGCATCTTAATAAACTTCCTCTAGGAGTACAACAAGATGTATATCTATATCCTGCATATGTTTTTACAATACAAAACTCTTTCTTACCTTCGGTACCCAGCTTTTTATAATTGAAGGTATTTGTTTTTCTGTTCTAACATCTTCTTCTCCGCAACTCCAGGTTTGGTTTAAAAACCGCCGTGCCAAGTGCCGTCAGCAGCAGCAGCAGAGCAGTGGCCAGTCCAAGCCCCGCCCTCCGAAAAAGAAGGCCTCTCCATTGCAGGAACCCAACGCCCCTGATCCTGTCCCTAACCCGTCTGGGTCCTACAGCCCCTCCTCTACCCAGTCAGGCCCCGGCCTGGTCCCAAGCTCCAGCACTGGGAACAACGCCGTGTCCATCTGGAGCCCGGCCATCTCGCCCCTGCCCGACCCCCTGGCCTCTTCCTCGGCCCCCTGCATGCAGCGGCCCTCACCTTACCCCATGAGCTATGGCCAGCCGTCGGCCTACGCCCAAGGCTATGCCAGCACCACGTCCTACTTCACCGGCCTGGACTGCAGCGCCTACCTGTCCCCCATGCACTCGCAGCTGTCGGGCACGGTGGGCGCCCTCAGCCCCATCACTGTGCCCTCGATGGGGGGCTCCCTGAGCCAGTCCCCGGCCTCGCTGTCCTCGCAGGGCTACAGCACGGCCTCCTCCCTGGGCTTCACCTCTGTCGACTGCCTGGACTACAAGGACCAGCAGGCCTGGAAACTGGGCTTCACCACAATGGACTGCCTGGATCACAAGGACCAAAACTCCTGGAAGTTCCAGGTCCTCTAGAGAGATGTGTCGCTCATGTGCGTCGACAAGTTGTGTGTGTCAACAAATCCCATGTGAGATAGTGTGAGGCATGTCTGCTGGAGGACTTGTAATCTTTGATTTTATCTCTCTTGTCTGTAAGATTTTTGTTTTATTTTCTAAAGGTGACCTCTGTAGGAATGCATTTTATTTGAATGACTTCGGAGATGAAGGGACCAGTGACTGTCATCAATGCTGCCTGACTGCAAATCATCCGATGAGTCTTCATTCATAAATAAGGGAACAAAAGCCTTTAAAGAGTTAGTCGGAAAGTACCAGAATCGTACGTATGGAAACACGCTGAGTCATCTCTTCATTCAACATGTTCAACTCAGACACATACAATTACACATTTTCTTTTAAACTTGCATTGTCATAGAGTGAAAGGGGAGCTGCTGTGATGGGACGTAGCTCTGAAGTCCTAATAGGTCACCTTCTCCTTCAGGGTTTAATCGTTTTAAGTTATTCATTATTATTTTATGCTACATTTAAATCTGTCATTTGTTTGCATTTAGAACTTAGCATTTGTGTTGCGTGTTGCAGTGTTAGCCTTCAGTGTTATCATCCTAATCTGTTTGATGGGGAAAAAAAGCTTTGTGACATATTAAAGTGATCTATTCTTTACACTTTGTGCACTGACAATCATTTAGATTCTTTGAAATGAATTTCACATCGTAGACTGAGGCCGTGTTGTGGTCGGGTCTGGACCCGTCATGGTCGTCATATGGCCTCCATTGGCTCTCACTGGTCCATCTTGGTTATTTTAGTTTATCTGTTTCTGGGAGTGTCCCAATCCTCTTAGCCTCCCTTCTGCAATGGCCTAAGTGAATTAGTTAGGATTATTGCCCTATCCCCCTCTGTCTCTCTCTGTCTCTCACCCATCTCACCTGCCTTGGCCTTCTCTTCCTCCCTTCCTTTCCTGGCTCTCTCCTCCCCTCCACCTTTCCTTATTCTCTGACCAACTTCTCTCTGTTTTTGTTTGTTGTTTCCTACCTCTGCCTGTTTTCTCGCAGGTTGTCTTGCCTTTTGCTTCGGTCCATGTGTATCCCACTCATCCTTATCTCAAACAATTTAAATCAGTGACAACAATAATAAAGCATTTTTCCCTACAGTTGTTTTCATCTATCGCTCCGGCGCTGAGGTATGTCTCTATCAGATCAGTGGTTCCCCTTCTTTCATCTCCTCCTGGACCCAGACCCCTCCACCCCTCCACCAATCTCCCCAACTTCTCCGTCAATTTGGTAATCCACACATGACCTGATTACTACCACGCAAACTCATGACATCAAATATGTGAAATGTTTTACGGAGGTGTGTGTAGTGCGGTAAGAGAAGATTGATTCTCTGTTACTTAACAAAACGCTGTCCTTCCAAAACTCTCTCCATAATATAATTTGCCTTCTTTTTAAAGCTAAATCGTTTGTCATTTTACAACACTCACCATAAGATTACCAACACATCAAACCTAAGGTTTCAAAGTATTGTTTTAAATCAATATAAATGGCTTGAAAAAGTATCACTCCTGAGAGATTTCTGGTGTAATATTGATAGAAATGATAAAATCTAATTTTATTTTGGTTGCCATATAAATCATATCTGATCCTCTGGTCATCAGCCATGTAAAATGTCACATCATTTAGATCATAAATTCAGATCTACTGCACTGAGAGACATTTCAAAGCATTTTTCTGCACTCAACGCTGGCCTAATCCCACTCTGTGCTGGTTTAATCCCTCTGCCCTCCCTGTCCATGGTGCGATTGGTTAATCCCTACGTATGACCACTCTGATTGGTTAACCTCCCGTATAGAGGGTGCAGTGCACTTGTAATCTTCCCCTCAGCACTGAGAGTTTCAGACAGACATTTGCGCTGTAATCCCGGGGAGGAGCAGATGTGATGGGGGATGGGGGGCACCGAGCAGACCTTGAGGAAGGTTAATGCCCGGAAAACAAAAACACAGCCCGCTCGGGCCGTGTTTCCTGCCACCAGTGGTTGAAGAAGTACTCCGATCTTTTACTTAAGTAAAAGTAGCAATACCCCAGTGTAAAGGGGCTCTGTTACAATTAACAGTCCTGCATTCAAACTCTTACAAAAGCTGAGAATTATTATCATCAAAACATACCTAAAGTACCAAAAGTAAAAACTCATTAAGCAGAATAATATGTATTACATCACTGAAATATGGTTAGTGATACATTAATGAGTATCTATCCACTAACATTGCTGTAACGCTAATGTAAAAAAGGAAGGTTCATTTCAGAATCAGAAACAGCTTTAATAGAGAGGGAAGAACATGTTCAAGGAATTTGACTCCAACATATAAAAATATATATGTATATGAATACATATATAATGTAACAGGTTGCTTTATATATGTACGGTTTAATATATACAGCGATGTTTACGTTCATATTGATAGTGATGATATTAACATGTTTAAAAACCAGCCAGTATTCAAACAAACAAAATGAAATATAGAATGTATTGGTGACGTGGATGTTTGTTGTTGGGGGGTTATTGACACTATATGACTGTTGTCAACTGTTCATCAGAGTGTAGGTCTGCAGGAAGAAGCTGCTCTTGTGTCTGGTTGTTGTGGCCTACAGTGTTCTGTAGCGCCTCCCAGAGGGGAGAACAGGTTGTGTCCAGTGTGTGGAGGATCTGTAGTGACATTTCCTGGCTGGAGGTGTACACATCCTGGATGGAGGGCAGGCTGTCACCAAGGATTTTCCCTCTGCAGCCCTGACAGTCCGTTGTAGTCTGTTCCTGTGCTGTCTGGTGGTCGATTCAAACCACACAGTGATGGATGTGTAGAGAACAGACTGGATTATTGCAATGTAGTCCACTGCCATCTCCACAGTTTTCAGAGTGTTCAGCTCCAGGTTGTTCTGACTGCACCAGAGGGCCAGCTGTTTAACCTCATGTTGGTATGCAGACATGTCGCCGTCCCGGATGAGGCCACATGGTCTCCTGAGGTGCAATCGTTGGTGTAATTTGAATTACTTTATGGACTAACAGGTAGCTTAATCAATATTAATACATCCTTATTAGTACAATATTGGCTTCCAAATTTAGCAGAGGATAAGTATAATGTAGCATAGATTGGAAAGTAGTAAAAATAGTGCTCGAGTGAAATGTACTTTGTTACATTCCACCACTCAAATTTACAAGCACTGTTTAAAACAATAAAATGTTGTGTTTAAGGTGTTAAAACATTGGTTGAACGTAATAGTTACAGGTCAAAGATTTGTTTCAAAGCAGTGGTAAGAATCCAGTAGAAATCCAGTAGCTTAGATCACATGTGAAGTGATGAATAACTCCACCTTTACGGGAAATGCCTCTTGCAAAATCAGTATAATGTCACATCAATTTATGAAACAAGCAGAACTGACCCATTAAGCAGCTCTTGCTAATCTACAATACAGTCTTACTAATCTAGCTATGACTGATTTTTATCGGTCATAGCTAGATTAGCAATACTGTACTGAATATATTGAAACGTGAACCTGCTCTTTATTGCTGATACTGAGATCCAAGTCTTTCTATTGAGTCTTTGTTTTTGCTCCTCTAGGGGTCACACCAACACCAAATAGATTAACCACCACATGAATTCACATGCAAGTCGATTTTTAATGTTGGCTGCTGGCTGCAGTGGACTTTTAACAATTGTATACACTGTTGGGTGGATTTTAATCGAACAATCTATCATCATTCATATGGTCATCTCATTTCTTAAAATCTTAACCTGCAATTTCTGATTTCTGCACTAGTGGGACAACATAATGGTCAGGGTGTATGAAATGTATCCACAAGAGGATGTACATTCACCCATGATGGATTACAGCACAGGCCCAGGAGCCCAAAGTGTCAGAGCCCCCCGTGGCCTTCACCTACAAAATGCCACTGACACGTACCAACCAGGACAAGGGACCCAAAAGGACCACAAGACACAGAAAACAACTACAAGCAGATGCAAAACTACAAGGAGACACAAGAAGACTCACACAATGACAATACAAATGTGCAAAACAACCAAGAGACACAAAATGACAACGCTGAGCCACAAACCAACTACAAAGAGACAAACTGTCTTAGAATTCACCCATGGATTCCCTCCATACTTAAATTACCCTGAATAAAGAGTTTAGCATGCACTATCAGTAACTGTGCTTCTGTACTTACATCTGAGCCATTTATTTCCTCCTAGAAGTGTTCACAGAGCATTATAGACTGCAGATATTTATTTCAAATATACTAAAATAGTAAATAGATTTCAAAAGATATAATCTGCCGCAGTGTCTTTAATTTGTTTCACCACGAGAGCTCTACCAGAGCAGGAGTTCTCCTCTATTCATTCCCAGCGAGAGAGGAGTGTGAAGAGGATGGCTTTTAAGAAGAGCCTGCACTTTCTAGAAATAACATGATTTTGAAAATTTGAAGATGATTTTGGCACGTTGAGTCATGGTGTTGCTGTGACATGTCACTGTGGTAAAATAAATACTACACACCGGCAGACCTCGAGGAAATATTTAGGGCCCGAGCACCGACAACGTCGGGCCACGAGGTCCCTATTGAAACTGAAGGAATTATTAGGGCCCGAGCACCGACGTAG
>NW_022280089.1:365431-367719 GCF_004355925.1 Anarrhichthys ocellatus | reverse complement strand
TTATTCGATTGTTTATTATTATTATTAGGGCCCGAGCACCGACGTAGTCGGAGCGGAGGACCTATTGTTTTTCGATTGTTTATTATTATTATTATTCTTATTCTTAGTGTTTCGTCGCAAAAAGGAGGTGCTTGGGATACTGGGAAAATGTCGAAATTTGGCAGGCAAGCCAGAATTTGTGAAAATTGCAGTCTGATTGGGGTGTCCAACTGCGGTATTAAATATTGGCTCGATAGCGCCCCCTATTGAGTAGCCCCAACATTGGGTTTCACCTAGCTGTATGAAATTTGGTAGGTATGTGGATCGTGATGAGACACACAAAAAATCCTCTTGGAGTTTTTCATTAAACCAAACAGGAAGTCGGCCATTTTGACTTTTATGACGTTTTTTGACCATTTCAAGGCGTCATACTTTAACAAACTCCTCCCAGATATTTGACCCGATTGACTTCAGATTCGGTCAGTATGCTCTTGAGACCTTGGCAGTGAAAAGTTACTCAAAGATCAAAAAGTTATCGAACTATGTGTCCGTGGCGTGGCGTCAAAAAAACACCATTCGCCGCGAAACAGGAAGTTGTTGTAACTCGGCCGTACATTGTCGAATCTGCTCCAAATCTCTCATATGTCATAACATCCTGACCCGGAACACATCTATGTAATAATTTAGAATCATAGTAATAGCGCCACCTAGTGGCAACTGGAAGTTGTAAATTGTGTACTTTGACATCCTGCTCCTCACAGATTAATCAGATCCCTCTAAAATGTTGTCAGAACAGCCTTAAGACCTTGATAATACTTCATTGTGAAGATTGTAAGAAGTTGTTGAAGGGTGGCGACGTGGCGGCTCGGCGAATTTCGATCCTTCGCCATGAACGAATAAACTGATGTAACTCAACTCCACATCATCAGATCTTTACCAGATTGCACATGTTTGATTAGACTCCTGGCCTGAAGACATCTGCAGGCCAATTTTGAATCATAGTCATAGCGCCACCTACTGGTAACAGGAAGTTAAAGTCATTATACTTTGGCTTGTTTCTCTTAGTAGGTAAATCAAATCAACATCAAATTACTTCCACACAAATGTAAGAAGTTCATAATACCAGTTCATGAAGCTTTTGATGTTTCGCCGAACGCCGTTGCCGTGGCGATGCAGTCTTCGCCGTTAACAACGAAGGTCATTTTGAGAGGCTAAAAATCCTCGAAACATAAGCAAACTTGGCAAGCAGATTACAAGCCCAAAATTTAGTTATGGAATATGATTTTATTGGTTCAGAGTGGTTCAATAGCGCCCCCTACAAAATTTCAACGAAGCAGCCCTCACAGTATGTTTGACCTAGATGTATGAAATTTGGTAGGAACATGTATCACATATGGACTTAAATAAAAGTCTCTTGGGGCCATGCTCTAAACCCAACCGGAAGTCAGCCATTTTGAATTTTTTATGAATTTCTAGTGTCGTTTTTGTCATTTCCAGGCGCTGCACTTTAACAAACTCCTCCTGGGGAATTAATCAGATCAACTTCAAATTTGGTCAGTACAGTCTAAAGACCTTTGTGATGAAAACTTACTCAAAGCTTGTTGTTTCGTGAAAAGCTGTTGCCGTGGCGACGCATTCTTCACCATGAAAAATTAAGGTGTTTTTGAGAGGCTTGACATGCTCGAAACATAAGCAAACTTGGCATACACATTTAAAGCCCAAAATGTAGTTATATAATATGATTTTATTGGTTCAGAGTGGCAAATCGGCTCAATAGCGCCCCCTACAAAATTTCGACGAAGCAGCCCTCGCAAATGGGCAAAACAACCAAAAGAGACAAAATGACAACGCTGAGCCACAAACCAACTACAAAGAGACAAACTGTCTTAGAATTCACCCAGGGCTATATATACATATACACACTCATATATATACATATATATATATATATATATGTACTTACACACACTAATATATATACATATACACACACTAATATATATACATATACACACTCATATGTATATACATATACACACTCATATATATACATATATATGTATGTATATATATGTATATATACACACGTATATATACATATACACACTCATATATACATATACACACTCATATGTATATACTACATATGCACACTCATATATATATATATATACATATACACACTCATATATATATACATATACACACTCATATATATATATACATATACACACTCATATGTATATACATATACACACTCATATATATATATATATATACATATACACACTCATATATATATACATATA
>NW_022280089.1:335117-365331 GCF_004355925.1 Anarrhichthys ocellatus | reverse complement strand
CTCATATATATATATATATATATATATATATGTATGGAGAATCTGCCACAAAGAGGCGGGTCTATGAAGCAGTTTAGCCAATGATGCTTTAATGCTGATTAAAGATAGAAATGACATACAATTTAGCCAATCAGCGTCCTCAAATAGATTCAGCTTGGGGCAGAATTAATTCTATATGATATATATATTGTTATATGATGTATATATTATTATATTATACTGAATTGTTTGGAGAGTTAGCACCTCCAAATCTGAGGCCATGGTGCTCTGCCGGAAACCGGTGGATTGCTCCCTCCAGGTGGGGACGGAGTGCCTACCTCAAGCGAAGGAGTTCAAGTATCTCGGGGTCTTGTTCACAAGTGAGGGTAAGATGGAGCGGGAGATCGACAGGCGGATCGGTGCGGCTGCAGCAGTAAAGCAGGCGCTGCACCGGAACGTCTTGGTGAAGAGGGAGCTGAGCCGGAAGGCAAAGCTCTCAATTTACCACTCGGTCTACGTTCCTACCCTCACCTATGGTCACGAACTCTGGGTCGTGACCGAGATTATATCTCCCAGCTGGCCTGGGAACGCCTCGGGATCCCCCAGAATGAGCTGGAACATGTTGCCGGTGAGAGGGAGGTCTGGGTCAGCCTGCTTGACCTGCTGCCACCGCGACCCGACCCCGGATAAGCGGAGGAAAATGGACGGATGGATGGATGGATGGATATACTGAATTGCCTGTGAGGGTGACAAAAATACGATGTCCTGAAGTGTTTATCAAAGTGTTATTTACTGCTTTTTTTCATGTTGGAATAAAGGTTAAATATTTAACTGCAAAGTAGTAATGCGTGTTTGATACCTTCATTTTTTTTGCATTAAATCATACTGGGATGTTTGCTGAAATTGATTGGATGTGGCACAGCCCTACCTAGAAAATTTTCCACCAGCCGCCACTGCGGTACCATATAAACTCAATAGAATACACAATTACACGTCTCTTTCACAGTTACACCACCTTCACCTACAGCCTCTGCCAGTAACCTGCAGGTGCCGCTTCCACCTGCAGATTCTGGCAGACGGCTGCGGTCAAGCCTCCACCTACAGTCTCTGCCAGCAACCTGCAGTTGCCGCCTCCACCTGCACGTTCTGGCAGACAGCTGCAGCTAGAACCTCCACCTACAGCCTCCAGCAGTCTACAGCCCCCACCTGTTGATTCTGGTAGACATCTCCAGACTCCTGCTCCACCTCCTCCAGTTCCAGCCTGCAGCCTTCGTCAGCAACCAGCATCTTCCGTCTACACCTTCAAATACCAGCAAACAGGTACAACCTGCACATCCACATATGGCCTCTGTCATTAACCTGCACCTCCACCTCTGCCTGAAGATATTCACCAACCTAAACCTCCACCTACAGGCCTTTTGCAGAAACCTCCACCATGGCCCCACCTGAAGATTCTGACTGCAACCCAAACCTCAACCTACAGCCTGTGCCACCACCAGCATGTTGTGAGAGACAGCTGCACCTACAGCCTGTTCCAGATCCTTCCGGCAGCCATTCATCAGTAACCTGCAGTCTTCTTCTCCACCTTCAGATACCAGCAGAAAGGTACAGCTCGAACCTCCACCTCCAGACGTTTCCAGCTACCTGCACCTCCGTCTCACCTGCAGACTCTGGCATCCGAGCTGTTTGACCTGCATGACATGTGACCCAAAGAGCCCTGAGGACATCATGAAGACACAGAGGTGAGACACACATTTCAAACATTTGCAAGATGAACAGAAACTCATCACATTCAACAGGGATGTTGTATATCTTTGTGATAGAACATCTTAGATTACTATCTGAGGTGTGAACTGTTTGAAGCTCTGATTCTCTTCTGAATGTAAATATTTTTAATGGAGGTTTTGTGCTGTATAATATATTCATACCAGACATCTTCTCTGTTTTTCTCCAGGACCTGGTGGACTCCACAGACCTCCAGATCCACCAGTAGCAGGTGCTTCTTCCTCCTCCTTATCCTTCACGTTCACCACCAACTCCTGCTCTTCTCAAAGTTAAATTTAAGTCCATCAATCTCTGCCATCATCAGATCAGATCATTTGAGTCCACAACAATTAGCATCAAACAGAGTCCTTCATATTTGACATCTCAGTGGATTTGTGGAGTTTTTAACAAAATCTTCTCATCAGACAATTTTCTCATTTTTATTATTTGTTTTGCAGTTTGCCAGCAGCTTTCTGTTGTTATTAGTTCAAATGAGGAATGCCAGTGAGACCGTGTCCATGCTGCAGGAACGACCAGGTCAGACATTTGACTTTCATATTCTGGATTTAAAAAAAGTTGATGTCCCAGATTGTTCTCAATGAAATGCTCAAGAAAAAGATGCCCACCATTGTGTGGACATAAGGGACTAAAAGGCTGACACATTGTTCTTCTCTTTTCTGCATGCAATGCCATCACTCACATGTTTGAAGTAGATGCTATTTCAACAGGCCACAGTTGTCCCTGTAGATATCCAGTGGGTACGACTATTTAGTGAAAGATGGGCGGTGATTCACTTTGCACGGGGCCCGAATTTCCTGGTTATGCTCTTTTTGTAGTAACTCTATGAAAGCCGACTGTATTGTACCACAAAATGTAATATTTATACTGTTGAAAATATACACTTATGAATAATTCATAATGTTGTGATGAAGTGTATTCCTTTCTTCTTTATAATAACCAGCTAAGCTTGTATCGTTTGATACCACTACAATTTAAAAACAAGCGTTTACAGCCGCGTTAATGTACTGTGAGCTAAATGCTATTGACAGCATGCTAACACGCTACCACAGACAAATGGTAACACACATTGGGTTTAGCATGCCAACGATTGCTAAATAGCATTAAACAAAAAGTACAGCTGCAGATATTTGGTCATAAAGCAAAGTATTGGACAAACATGATGACCTTATGATGGCAATAGAAGAAAATGAATGCAATCGTATACCAGTGCTGGTAGCTAACTTTTGTTCTCATCTAATATTTGGCTAATCCAACTGTTGACATTGCTTTAAACTGGTGGTTTTGCATGCTTTATCACATTTACTGTGAATCACATTGATCACACAACAACTTTGCAGATCTTGATGTTGTGTTTTAGAAATGTGTGTTTTCTTTGTCGACATATGAAATGAATGGCGATCAATAGCTGCCTGAAACGGTAGGGACACACACTGAAATGGTCCTTCAACACGGTGCTGAGTAAACACCTCTCTGCATCTTTAAAGGATTAAGGCCGCTTTGCTCAATAACAAGAACAGTCATCTTAGAAAATTTAAACATTTTAATAAATAAAAACGGATGTAATATACACCATTATGAATATACAACTACAACAAGCATACCAAGACATTTGAAATACAAAAAAATGACTGTTTGCTTGAAAAGCTTCAATTTTAGAAAGAATGGGAGTGAGCAGGAATTACAATAGCCATACATTCTTGTTAGTGTTTGTGCCAACAAATATAAAAAAGCATCATGAGTACTGACTTCTCCGAGATGGTGAACATTGAAAAACAAATACACAAAAAAAAGAAACAGAATAATTATATATCTGTACTGAAGATTTCCATGAAGAGACAATTTGAGGTACTGAGTTGTCTACACCTGTAACTAACGGTGAACACACTCACACGCTTGTTCGTTGTTTTTCAGATAAAAATAAATAAAATATCTGTAACTCAAACCAGTTCTCCACATCTCATGAAGACCAAACAATTAAGAGGGAGAAAACTTCACTTTGTTCTTCTTCCACTTGTATTGCATTTCGTGATGAAAAAAACATGTAACTTAAAAAACATAATGTTTTTCATGTACAGAGGCTCCAAAAAGGTGAATGTTAACTACTTTTAAACATCTTCATAAGACAATATTTCAATGCTTCCTCCAGTCTTCAAACTAAATAACACTACAGGTCCCTTAATAAGCAACAACCTTCACCAAGTGGTGGGATTTGGAGCAGCTCGGTTGCAGAAGAACTAGTTGTTGATGTTGCTTATTCTGTACAATAAAACGGCACCTGCAGGGGGGGTTAGTATGTTTACCGGACCTGATAGAAAGACTAGAGAGCGAGCTGAATGTCGAAGATGAAATACCGTATCAAAAGTCATGGTGAGCACCAAACACAATGTGTGGACACTATTTGCAGCCACCAATACATCAGACTTTGAAGCAAGTTCAGAGCAAAAAAAAGGGAAAAAGAGACTTGTAAACTCAACCCCCGGGGGGAAAAAACCGTTAGGATACGTGTATTCTGTGAACTGCTCTGTTTCCATTTCCTTGCTTTTTAAATTCGCCACTCAAAATGTCAGTCCCATCCGATCTGTGTATTCCCTGAAACAGCGAGAAGTCAAAGCAAACCATCGAAATCCGAACGCTGACTGACAGCAACCATACAGTACAGTACAGGATTGTGTAGCTACATTTTGTCTGAAGCAAGGAAACATCCAACTTAAAAAAAAGCACCACAGATGTGTTTAAATAGCACCAGTTGTACAGTATATGACGTGTCTTTTTTTTGGCAATGTACAGCACTGAATTGAATGTGTGGGAGAAACGTTTAGCAGCCGCTGCAACGCTCGACCTCCACTCCTGAGCCAAAGGGCGTTAGCGCTAGCTTACACGTGCTTCCCGTTTTACAACAAACATGTGGATCCCCCCCCTCCCCCCTTTATGTCAGTTCAAAGTGGCCTCATGAAGCACTGCTGTTACACACATACTGCAAATATAGAGGTTTCTATCTGTGGATCACACGTTTATGTTTGTGTGCTCTGCTTTGATACACATTGCAAGGGAGCACCAGAGTAGGGAAAGAGAGTCTCGCCATTCTTTCATGCCAAAACAATAATAATAATAATATTTTTTTAAAGATGAATGTGTAACTGCGGAAGCCAGCCTGGTGATAGAAAAAAATGTATATACAGTAGATTAGGTAGTAAAGGTAAGAAGATGGCCCACAAATAATGCAACAATTACATTTGCTATTCACACCACATGGACATTGCTATGATAACTAGTGTGCTGTATCCTTCTCCCACGGTCTCCGTGTAATAGACGGTGAGCTGTACAGTACAGTGACAGTGTTGGTGTTGGTGCACCATTCTCTTTTGTTTTGCACACAGGCTAAAAAAGTCATTTTCTCTACTTTGTGTGATTGCTACAGTAAAGAGCAACAAATGGATATAAAAATAATAGAATATAGACTTATACATTCTTGAAAACAAGTACTGTCCCCAAATATATATATATATATATATACTCACATAACCGTTTTGGTTCCATGACAATATATTTATATCTATTTATATATCTATATTTCCTGCCTCTAGGATATTAAATTCTTGAACTAAATTCTAGCATTTGGAAGGTATTGATGGGTCTGTTACGCCGTGTTATAATGAGTCACTGAAGCAGACTACTCAGTTCCCGCTCAGTCTTCAATAGCGTTGAGTGTGCATCATATATTCTTCTACAAAAAATAGATGTATGACAAGGTAAGCTTATTTGAGATATTATATACACAGAGTAACAAAATGTTGTTTTTGTTAAATCTCAAATATGTAATGCCTTGCTTGTACACTCAAATTTGGAGAGCAAAAAAAAAAAAGTCATAACTCAAGGTCTCCATCGTTCCTGCCAGTTAGAGATGATAGAGTCTGTTCTGACCGTCCTGTCATTTATTGTTATTGATTTATTTTACTGGCCTGTAAGCTGTCATTTTATGTGAAAGGCAGAGGAACGTCTTTCTTGTGACGTATTACGTTGTATCAATTTGCAGTTCAATAAGTCTGCCAGCTCTGACCGTGAGCCAACACAGCAATATGTCTATTTATTTACAGAACTCTCATGGATCTGTGATATGATTTAATCCTATTTCACAACACAGGTTAGTTGCTTGTCCAGGCTAAAACAATACAATATAAATAATAATAATAATAATATAATATAAATAATATTTGGCAGTTTTAAGTATCAGATGCAGTGAGCTCAGAGAGGTGCATCTGAAGAGTAATTGAATATGGTTACAAAGTGGTGACACGCAGCACGTGTTAGCACCAGAGATGTTCACGCTCCGATAAGTCTCTCTCCGAATGCACCTTAAAGTATGTGAAGCACGGGCAGACCTTCTCCTCAGCTCAGGAGTCAGGAGTGATACAGTACTGAGATATTCTTAATAAACTCTTTTTTTTTAATGAGTGATAAACAAAAGTCACCACACAAATAACTGTTTGTAAGCTATTTCAGAGTCGCTGTTATCTCCGCTTTGCTGGAAGAGCTTATATGACAAAGCTACAGTACAGATGTGTGACTAAGAGTGACCCTCATCATGGTATACAGTCCGTCATCATTCTGACCTACATTACACAACGGAGTGTACATCTATGTACTGGACTTAACAAAAGTCAACTAGACTGGACTTGGTTTCTTTTTACTCCAGACTCACGGTTTGTGACATAACGCTCACCTAACACGTACTACAAAAATATCAATTTAATTGATAAGACATCACAGAAGTAGTAAAAGAGCAACTCTACACGTCCTAATCACCAAGTCATCTTCACTCTTTTCTGGGTGTTGCAGCTTCAAATCCACTGAATGTATCTGACTGTATGTTCTTTTCTTGCGTGTTGAGGCTTTTGCTGCAGGGGAGACACTACAGGTAAAAAATATAGTTTTACATGCGCTGGTTAATTTAGAGTTGGTCTGTTTTGCTTCCATAACATGCCTTTTTCACACTAGTGGAAAGAAAACGTCCAAAATACATATTTAAATGTTTATTTTACTACTTTGTCGATTTGCATTTACCAAAAGTGACCATTAGATAACGCCTCATTTGTATATTTTATCATAACAGTTGAGAAAACTACATCAATTGTCTCTATGTAAATGCTCAACTGGGGATTTTCTTTTGTAACCTGTAAAATGTAACTAAAGGACATATTCTAATGAGCCAGAATATGTTCAGTAGCACTTATACACCAAACTTCCAGGTTCATTCCTGTTCCTATTCTCAAGGTTTTTACCTTTACATATATCATTCATAGCCTGATTTATTGAACATTTTATTACTGAAAATGTGGTGGAAATTGTTATTTTTTGGGTGCTGTTGACAGTACTTTCTGATTCATGGAGTGATACAAAGAGATATCAAAAAATAAATAAATATATATATATATATATATATGTCAACAAAATGAAAGAAGAATTTAAAATCCTGGCTTTATCCAGTGTTCATATTTCTGTTATGGAAGTGTATGCAAATTACCACACATTTGGTAAATATATAAGATAATGCCTCTTTAGCATATTTAAACTTAATATTTCAGAAAACATGTAATACAAAAACTAATTGTCTTAATGTTGGTAATAAACTGGGGAAGTTTCATGTTGATAACTAGAGTCAGACGTGTCCTCCTGTAGTGTCTCCTCTTAAGGGTCAAACATGAAGCAGTGCCGCTACAGCAGCTGGTTTTATGAATTGTTTCCCATTATTCTATCGTTTTGTAGTCACTTTAAAAGCCTCACAGCTTACCTTTAAACTTTCAGGTAAGCAAAGCTGTTTCATTGGGGTTATGCTTCAATATTCGGGACCAATCAGTAGCATTCAAATGTGTCATACCATGCAAAGAACATCTTTCACTCTACACTATGTACACGTTTCTCAGTGGCACATTAAGAGGTATACAGTACTTCTACGCCCTCAGCCTTTAAGATGTCTCGTCCATCCAGCTCACACCGTCCTCGCTGACAGGTCTCACTGAAGCCTTTGGTAGCACCTGCAGACAAAGGGACCGTTTCCCATCAACCCCAGGTTTGAAGAGCGCGGTTGTGACGAAAAAAATGTTTGGGCTTTGTTGGCGTACTCAAGGTGTTCATGCTCTTGACTTTCAACCAGAAAAATATAAAATCAAATCAAAGCTCTGACCCTTCACTATGCACAGAGCGGCGCACATGTCAGTGCTTTAGTTGGTTAGTTGATGGCTTTGCATTGGAGGGGATGTAGAGGCTGTTTATCTGTGCTCAGAGGGACACTGTCCAACTCACAGCAGCATCTACATGCAACTAATTCAAATTCAAATAAATGAATGGGTATATATTTCAGATTGATATCTGTAACGGCATGCATATCATTGCCCAATTTTAACAAAATATTCAGTTTCTTGTTTTTTCTTTACATTTTACGATATATAGACTAATTATATCTACACATTTCAATAATTAATCTTATATATATTTTGGTCTTTCTTCTTTTAAATGTGGGCTGATTACAACACGGAACAGTCCCTTCAGTGTTATGTTGCCAGAGTGCACCGGTTAGGATTTTGCAGATACAATATATGCAATTCCTTGTCAAGTTAATTCCTCAACAAAAAACAATATTGGTATGTAGATTGGGACAATATGTTGGTTCAGTACAGTATGTACAATAGAAGCTGGTCTTATTGTTAATACAGTTACTTTTGTTATACATTCTTGATTTAAACTCTTTTAAAGGAAGTTGAGGACTTGTCAGCACCTGTCTAATATTGATTCCATTCTAAAAACCTTCCATCATTGGTAGAAAAGAGAAAGGGCTTTGAGATTATGTTCCAGCAATGCTCTGCTAGTATTGGGGAAAGTCACCAATATCTTGCTAATGTAAATAAAGTCATTATAGTAATTATTGGGGGATTCATTGTTAATTGATTGCCATGTGTTAGCTTGTCTCTTCATACACAGTGTTACATGTAACGTCCTCTGTCCTCTCTAGAATGTCCAAGGTCAACGAAAACAAACATTCATTCAGGACTGAGCTAAGAGGACCCACAGCAACACAAACATCAGAAGGTCTTCAGTGATCTAACATGTCCCTTTGAAAGGAAACAATGGCACTCTCCTCATATCTGCCAAACATCGCTCTATAAATGGCATAAAACCAATGATATTCAAAAGCAACAAGGTACAGTTACATATTGGTTACAACATTATGCATTAGAGTGACCGTAATATCACGGTTCTTATGCCATAAATAAAGGGTTTTATGGAGGAAGAGGGCCTCGTTTCTCTCACAGTGTGATTTTGAAGCCTTCTAACCGCCCATTCTCAGAAGTGGCATTTGTAATCATTTAAACATATACTCATTGGTACGGCGTTACACATACACGGCTTGCTTAGCACCTTTAGACCGCTAGAAGTGTTTGACACGACCGCTCAAGCACCCTGTGATGAGATGAGATGATTCAATTGAATTGAATAAAAGTTATTTCCACAATAAGTGCGTCATATTGACACATTCTTTACTGTTACCTACCAGATGCTCCAACAATTGCAGACGTCATAATGCCATCATAAAGGCACTAGCTTCTTTACTAAAACTGCTAAAGCAACCCCAATGCATGTGCTTGATGACTTCATTGACTTGATTCCTGTGGGCTGGATATGGTTGTGAGTCAGGACTATTTATGTAAATAGATCCCATCACATCTCTTCTTCACTTCTCCTGCACTTTAAATATCAAATATTAGAGGAGAGGTCACAGTTTTTTTCTAAACCTTGACCCCGCTCATTTTAAACGCACTCATTGTGGAAACATCTTAATCAAGCAACCGATTTCAGTCACTGAGAATTTAGTTGATTATAAAAGATGTTGGAGTTGTAAGAATTGCTCAAAATGACAATAAAAAATAAATAAAAAGTCGCACAAGTAAAGAGATGGATAGAAATTCATTGAACATGAGCTTTGAGCAATGCCACTCCAGACACACTTCAGAAGAACATGGTCACCGTATCAGGAGCCCCCGATATGTTACCGTAATGTCTATAAATGGACACAACTTCTGAAGAATTTGAGCACCTTTTGAGCAAAACTGAAAAACAGTACACACCCGCTCTGTGTTGAATCTAAAATATGACTGAGCTGCAGCGTGTACAATGGGTGATGTAGTTGGGTTTCTGATGTTATGGCACTTCCTGTACTCATCCAATAAAATGAGCCCCTTAGCGTCCACGTTTCCACGTCAGTTAGATAAATTGAATCATCTCAATCGCTGGAATCTTTCAAAGTAAAACTGGGCAACATGTAAACAAAACTGCGTATACCAGTGTGGTGTACAACGAAAAACCTTTTTGGCTCACTTTGTTACCCTCAATGCCACAAACTAAGTTCTTAACAGGTGACTTCACTCTCTGCATTTCCGTTTCGAGTGACAAGCACATAAAGAGACAAAGTACAAAGAGGCGGGTACTTAAATAAGCACGCACAAACAGATGGAAATAAAAAAGAAACTAGAAATAAAAAAATAGACACAAGTGAAGCAGGCAACCAACCAGAAGCTCGATTAAGACCAAACGAAGCCATTGTTTTTTTTATGCCCTCTACCATGTATGAAGACAATACTATAATATACTATGGCACACAATCTTACCCTCCACTATGTATGGCTGTTTATTTTTATTTTTTAATTGAAGTGTTTTTGGCATAACTATAGTTCTTTCTGAACCCTCTATACTATCTAACGTAGAAGAACTGAAGATGTAAAGAAGCACACACACACATGGAAGTAACATGGAGAAGATTTTGCTCCAGTGCAAACCGTTATATGATATATGAGGAGCGAAAGACGGAGCAGTTCATTGGAGCAATTAGGTGACTTTATTTAGAGCACTATAGGAACCAGATACATCTGCTATATCTGGTTCCTGTACTAAATCTGTTACTGAAAGTAATTGAATCGCTGCATTAATGGTTCATTACAAGTGTGTGAGAGGTTGAACATGTCAGTATAAGGGAAGCGAGTGGAACACAAAGATGACTAAAGAGATGGTAAAAGGCTAGTTTGTTCTGCTGGCTGATCCTGTGGTTGTGTGGTCTCGTGTCCTGTGCTCTGAGGTATACTTGGTAGGAAGTGAGAACGTCCACGTTTGTGAGGCGAGTTTCTCGGCAGATAGGAGACGATGCTGGCGGAGAGGATCCGGTGGAAGGTGCTGTAAACGGAGACCGGGATATATATATATATATTTTGGGGGGGGGGGGGGGGGTCTAAGTCTGGAGAAGCCTTTTAAAATTAAAACGGTAACACTGGCGAGGGGAAACTGGTTTGGGTTGGTTTGAAAAACGCCTCTTTTTGAATTCAGCTTTTTGCACTGGAGTAAAACTTTGGAAAATGGTGGCAGCTGTCGTTTAGGTTGTTATCGTCTAGCCTAAACACATTTTCTTTTTTAAAGGGAATGCTACTGGATTTTAGCACACAGATCTTTGTGCATTTTGACATCCCAATCAGTAGTAGTACAAACGATCAGAACTTCTTTCAGAGCTGTGTCTGCTGTGTTACTCTCAGTAAGCTGGGAGCAGCATTTCAGAAACAACCATTAATCTGTTCTTTTTTTGTGGGTTCTTGATTTGCCGTCATCACAGATGGAACATGGCAGAACGCTTGCTAGTGCGGATTGAACAGACCAAGGCCCGTAGCTATTGAATGTACTAAATGTGAATGCTGAAATGTAATGCTCCCTCCGTTTATAGACAATGCATTGCAAACATCTTGTTTGTTTTTACCATCTGGTATGTTGCTAGTGTTACTTTTGGAATGAGGGCATATTGCATGATTGTGACCTTGTCCTCAAGGGGCTTTCAGAGGAGCGTTGCGTGGTCCAGGTCTATGTTGTCCATGCTGGCCAGAATAGCCTTCTGGTCCTCCCGAGGTGGGCGGCGGTACAGTAGAGCGGAAAAGCGAGTGTATGGGTCGTGGAGGATGGGCCGCTTCTTCTTCTTGTGGAGGTAGAGAGCTTCTTCGGGCTGGAGTACCTGAGAGGTGTAGGCCTGCTGGGTCTGAGAGGTGGTGACACCTGGAGGAGGGGGAGATGACAGGCAGGGTCATGGCCACTGGAACTCATGGTGCCAATATTTACAGGCAATTCTGCACATTAATCCCACTGACATGACCGGAGTCGTCGTTTCCTGCCTTAATTTGACCATGTTGTGTGAAATGATCATGTATTCTACATCAATATCTATTGCAACTAAAGAGTACATGAGATAAGGCTGCAAACAGATGATCGAGAGAGTTGAGTGTTGTATCTGTGTTGTATCTCCCATGTTTGGATGCAGGGGGACACCTGCTATCCTGGCTGAGTCCAAACAAATATCCATTTGCTAACTTCCAATTCAAAAAATTTGCTCCAATGTTTTTGGAGTTGAGGAGCTCTACAAACGGCCGGCGGTCGCTAGCCAGTCGTGCCAGTCACACACATCCTGTATATTGGTGAGAAGCAAATGTAATGACAATGTTGTTGATCTCACGAAACAATAAGTCGTGTAATAGCTGTATAATCGCCAGTGGGGGATTTCATCCCCTAGTAGCAGAGAGAGTCTTTTCAGTGACGCACACCATTATGTGCTGTCCCAATACAAGGAAGGAGTCTTGCCTCGCCTCTGTAGGACACGACGTGGAAGGACCCGTCCGACCAAGCATCCTTGACTTTGAGAAGCACCCACTGTTGTACACACTGTATTGTATTTGAACAGCGATGTGTTCACATAGCTTAGAAAAAAAGGGAACAAACTACATAGTCAGAGGCTACAAATCTTTGCATAGACCTAAACGAAGGACTACAAATGAGTAAAGTGACTAGCGACGAACATCTCCAGTGTAAACCCATCTATGGGTTCCCTTTGTCAGACCCCGGCAACTACAGAACCTGTCTTGTGTGTTTTTGTTTGGATGGCTCTGCAAATCTCAAGAACTGTTCATCCGATTTACTTTACTTTAAATAAAGAAGAGCAGCAGCAGGGGCGGTGATTGAGGGCTCTGTGGAGTCGAGCCTCGTGTCCACAGCTGGGCTTCACAGGCTCATTGACTGCAGTTCACTTTTGATGCTGGACATACTAACCATACAACCAAACTCTTCTTCATCTCCCTGGAGTCAACCAGTGATGAGAGGTTCATGATGACAATGTTTTTACAATATCACATGCCAAATCAGTACGGACCCCCCAATTGAGTCAAAGGAAGAGTTTTGATTCTAATTTGTCTGACCCACACAAAATAAAAAATTATAAAAGAATCCTACGTAGGTCACAAAAAAACACACAAATGCATCTTCTAAAAGCAAAAAAAAGCAAAGATCTTTACCTGTGGTCATCATGACATAACAAATGATCACTGCGGTAAAAAGTGAGAGGAACAGGGTTCACACCTGCTTTCTTTCTGGACTTGGAGTTATTGTTGTTCATCATCATCTTCTTGGCCTTTTTAATACGTTGGTATCTCAGTGCATCAATCCTCTCAGACCCCGACAGGGCACTCGGCGCACCTCGACGTTTTCTGGATGAAGAGCAGAGAGAGGGGAGAACGGGTAACTCTGGGCCAAACATAGTCAGTGGACGGTGTTTCTGCACTACGGAGTGCAACGGAGCCAGAAACCCACACGATCTCAGAACAGCACGGCTCGTGCTAAGCAAAGAGGTGCAGCACATTGCCAAAGGATCAATATGAGACACAGAGAGAGCTGTTCTCTGAACTAACAGAAGTTTTCTCCATAAAGGTTTGAAGAACAGTGCAATTAATTCTACTATTGCCAAAACCTTGTACGTCATCTGGATTTACTAACAGTTATGTTCAGCTCAAAGATGATTGTGTTTCACAATATAGGTTAATAAATCCAGATGGTAGATCGAATTATGCACCTTGAAATTTCACTGCCCTTCAGGGACATCTAAGATATTTTGCTCAAATTGATCCAAACAATCTTTATCTAAAGGAAAGCAAAGTATTACATGAGCCCTGAAACCATCTGTTGACCTCACGGTGCAGATCCGAACAGTGAGAACATTTTGAGAAGATACAACATATTAAAAAACACTTGCGCTGTTGGTTTCAGAGGGAAATTCTTTGAACAAAATGTAAGCAAGAGTTTGAATAGGTTTGCAGATTGTTTCATTATTTAATAAAGATGAATCTATCCTCTCTGAAAATAACAGAACAAATGTTTCCTCGGCGTTCAGTGTATATTTCTCAGCTGATCATGACTGCACAGACCTCCCCCTCATTCATGGAGGCACTTATATGACTCGGCAGCCCACAGATCTCTGCCACAAACACACACTCGCTTCTCCCAAGGCACAGAAAACAATTAGCATTACAGAGAGGCCGTCCTCCCACCGTGGCTGCAGAGAGAAACCGAAGGTCGTTAGTAGAGGGGGAGAATCACAGCTGAGCAACAAAGCATCATCAATATGTATTCATAGACATGGATACTGTCTACAATGGGCTTCACCATGCTGACAGGGGGAGAGATGGCGGGAGGGGAAAATGACTACTCGGGAACAGTCACATAATGAAAAATAAGCCAAAGAAAAGCGAAGCACTAGGACAACAAATGTAACAAGAATTTATCCATAGAATTGTTTCTTTTTTTCTTCTTTTTTTCAAACGGAGGAGCAATATTTAGCGATGGCATGCATGGCAGTTTGCACATGGAACACGACTTTAAAGGGGAATACATTCAAAAGCACTTGGTAAGTTCACTCACACATAAGGGGGTCCTCAAGCCCCCCCGTGTGTGTGTCCACGTCTGCAAGCCCTTGGCAAAATATTTGTTCTTTAGGATAAAAAGAATAAGCTGTTTTGGCAGGACTCTTTGCTTCACATGGCAGTGAGAACTGTTCTGCTGTCCAAACTTAAAAGTGCAATTGTATACTTACAGTAGATGGTTTGATTGTTGCTCTATACAGATGCTTTATACAGGGGACTAAGGCCATGTGTCCACCAGGAATCTGCATTTAGTTACTGGGGCTAGATAGAGATGGAAGCGCTGCTCGTGGCTCCTGCTATATTGCTCTGTTGCTGTTCAAAACCTGCTAAGAATCTGGTGCATTTCTGACGAAAGCTGGGATATTTGTTTCACTTCTCGTAACTTGTACGATGAGAACTGTACACATGCTAAGCTATCATCACTGCCAGGAACATGCAACAGCATTTCTGCTTCATTGTTAATGCAAAAGAAAAGGAGCAGTGAAGGATGGATCCCAGTGGACACAGCTTAAGTTGACGTCATAACGTCAATCTTACAAAATATTTTTTTGGAGATTGGGGTCAATTGGTGACATACAATACAAGCATCTGTAGAAATATATAAATGGAAGAATGTGTCACGCTTGAGGAGAATGCTAAGAGCGTTTTCGAACGTGATCATTTAACAATAAAGGACATCAATGTGGACGTCCACGTAGACCACCCTTAAATAAATACACAGTATGCCACACCTTGTAATAATCTATATAGTACAAAGACACAGGACACCAACATCAATTGTTGATGATACCTGCTGAGAACAGCACATTTGCTTTTTATAATGTGAAATCAACATTACCTGGATGTAACTCCAGTTCTGTGAATATGTAAGTAGCCATTTTATTTGTTTCAATAAAGGAAGTAATTAGTGGTATAGCGCCCTTTCTTACTAGCATTACACCGAGCCACGCTGCCTGTGTGAGCAGCGCATGATGGCTGCCTCTCTCACACATGTGGTGTCCACACAGACAGGTGAGGGGGGTGTTGCTCATAGGTGGAGAGGGTCGTCCCCGCTCCTCTACTCCTTGTGTCAAAGTGTACTTGGGCAAGATACTGAACGCCAAAGTGCTCCCGAAGGCTGTGCAATTTTTCTCTCTCGTGTCTGGGACATGTTCTACAGATATAGACTTTGAAACTGTAGTAATGCCAATATGATGCCAATACACTGTCAAAATAATTTGATGATAATGTCACTATAGTTTCGCTGTAAAGCGCGCACAGCACGCAAAAACAAATATGCGAGACCTAAAATCTCTAGAAGACAGGCGCATGCAGGCAGTGAGGCTGCTCGAACCCGTTAACATGGGCACGGAAATTAAAAAGCAAGAGAATACCCAACGCACACGCGCTGTTCACACAGGCAGTGTGGCCTGGGGGCTATTCTTTGCTGGCCTCTGGCCAGGGGCCAAGGAACAGATGTGATTGGCCCTCCAAATCCCTACGAGGCTCATCTTCAGACTCGGAAGAAGGACAAGGATTTCTTGGAGCAGCTGGATGTCAGATTAACATCTTGCTGGATGTTAGAATAGTCAGTTGGAGGAATGGCATGTTGAGCATCAAAGGTGTCCGTCCTACAGTATGTAGTGC
The DNA here is from genome assembly GCF_004355925.1 of Anarrhichthys ocellatus. NCBI lineage: Eukaryota > Metazoa > Chordata > Actinopteri > Perciformes > Anarhichadidae > Anarrhichthys > Anarrhichthys ocellatus. Next base: position 349,174 of record NW_022280089.1, on the reverse strand, counting down.
ACACTGTCTCTCACAGTTGATAGTAAACACCAGAGACATCCTGGTAAGAAGTGTGGTAATCCTTCATTAACATATGAGAAATTGGTCAGGATCGAGCAGCAATTGATGCCTTTCTGAGGAAGATGGCCAAATAGAGGAAATGGATTACCACTGGGCCAAAGGGAGGAAGAGGGAAGGAGGCACTGACTGTATTCTTGTCATGTGCAATTCCTTTGTCTGTTTGCTGGGCTTTGACCATGCATTTGGTAGCAAAAGATATTGCCCCAAGATCAGCGGTTAGCAATGCGTTGTTCTTTTTTTGGCATAGTGAAAAATGGGGACATTTAACCCAGGTCTTATATTTGGCGTTTTGAGCCAGGATGGGAGTGGAACAGAAGGAGTTGTTCTCCTCTATGAGGATATCTTACAATGACTTTGGAATATTGATGACTTCATGTTTGCTGAAGAGTTGTTTCTTTTGCATGGATTCAATGTGAACTGAGGTAAACATCAATCTTACTACTCAATTATTGTATACTACTTGAGTGAATTGGTCTGCCTCAGGGTGCTGAGGCGGAGGCTAATTAGGGAAAATCAATCGATAAGTCAAAACTTTGTCGTTTTCAGAGGCTTCTGTCTGCATTGACAATCATTTAACTCAAGGCTGATGAACCCATGACAACTTCAGTGTGGTTTTATCTCTAGACTAAAGGCTCAGAAACGAAAAGCTTTTAACTAGTCAACTGGAATGTAGTCCAGTTTGGCTTTGCACAGATGTGTTTTTAGGCTTTTGCACCAAATACTATAATGAAATGTATTATATTCCCTTGTGACATTTGCTGAATCAATTTTCAGAATAGCAAAGTAAGCAATGAATAAATAAGAATGAAAAATAAATATTGAAATTGGTTTGAGGCGGTTAAGAGCACTATTGTTGTACTTATGTGTAGACCTGTGGTAGAGTTATCCGTGAACGTGGTCAGTTAGCAAACCACTCAAGCATGAAATCATGTTGGTGATACAACCGATCTAATTTATTGGCTAACTGATGGCATATGCATAACAGAATGCATAATGTACTGAAGACTGCAGAACTTAAAATGCATAGCCACTTTAAGAAAAAGGAAAGAACTGAAATGAACTACACGTGTTGACTGAAGGAAGGAACAAATCAAACAAAGACTCAGCGTCTTGTATTCCCCTTTAAAGGACGAGGTGATCAAAAAAAGTCCCACCTGCTAACCCCCCCCTTTCAGACATGGATCCAACCCTTACCTATTGTGGTGTAGAGGACCTGGTCACAACAACGCTGCCCAGATAGCTGAGATCAATCAAAAACAAAGCAGGTAAGACTCCAGGAGCCATCAAGAACCACCATACTGCCCCTAATTCATAATGATGGAGACATTGCAGTACATGAGAAGCGGACAGGCCCTGTGACACACTTTGCCCAACAACCTTTCCTTGGTAGTCAGACCTGGGGGTGTCCTTGGGGCAATTAAAGGGGTTGGGGAGAGGAGGGTTACAGAAAGGGAAGGAGAAGTAGGGTAGGAGAAAATCTGAGAGGTTGGAGGGTAAGGGAGAATTGGTCATGCAGTCAGGTTACTAAGGCCGAGGATGGGCCGCAGGGCCTGCCAAGATGAACTCTTCTTTAAGCATCCCTCTGCATGATAAAGGCATCTTCAAAGGCTTGGAGCTAGACATAAAAATGGGTTTTTGCTTTGTCTGGGGAATCAATTGGATAATATTATAGGATTCCTCCTGTTAGGTGAAAGGGTAACGCATGATACAGATGGAGAAACAGGGATCCTGTGGTGATGTCTGTAAATTCCCAGGCCTTTAGGGGCTTGTGCCAAGCAAATTACGTTTTTCTTCCGGGTGGAGTGTAGCCCCAAAAGGTCTGAAATGTAATCTGTGAAGCAAATGCATTGTCTTGTCAATTCAACAAATAATTTGTTTCACAGTTTATACTTTTTTGTTTCACTGGAAAATGCAATGTGCTTTTCAAGGTGATCATTTTAAGACAATGCTTCACAGATTGAATGGGTGAATACCTCTAACTTGATGTCTGACATGAAAAGCAGCATTGACCAAACTGAAACTAAACTGAACTTCCAGAGCTCATCAAATGAATCATCTCAACTAAATGGTTTCCTTCAACCATACGGTTTTCATTTTTCACATAAAAGTGTTAACAAATGAAAAAAAGCATCTAAAAAAAAAAAACTAAATTAATTTGCCACAGAGATGATTTAAAGATTGATGGATATTAGACAGCACTTTCACTAACCAAAATGTCAGAGCAACTTCATACATCAAAGCATTATGGGTTGGGGCAGATGACTCAAATGGTATCCCTCTCTGCATGCCTAATGCACCTACCCTGAAGCTGACAACTGGGGTGGAGAGGGCTCAGATGGAAGGATCCCCTCCTCAGTCCTCCTCTGAGATGGCATCTGCCCAAATAGGTTGCTGCTTTCCATGGGGGGTGACGGGGACTGGGAAGCTGGGTAGCTGGTTGCAGAGGTGGCAAAGGCCATGTGGGAACGGTAGCTGGGACTTGCTCTCCTGCTACCCTGGCCTTGGGCAGGTGAGGAGGAGGGGGTAGATCTCCTTGAGAAGCTGGCTGTGGAAGGAGGGAGGAGGGTAATCTCAGACATCTCTGGGGGTATGTGAGGTTGGACAATGCTGGGACGTGGCCTGGGACGTACTACAATCTCTGGGGAGCCCTCGTGAGAACTAAGGGGGCTTTGGGTGAGGGGTGAGAGTCGGGAGGGCTGGAGAACCACCTGATGCATGCCAGAATCCATCCTACGAGCCTGTCTGGGACTGAAACGAGGGGTGGTTTCAAACCATCGTGTGTCCAAGCTACTGAATTGGCTAGGGATAATATGGGCCATTGGATCGGTGTAAGGCAAAACCGGCACACCCATACCGTGGCTTGTGTGTCTTAGCTGCCCTAAATGTGCCTCTTGCATAGCAAAATGCTTGGCTGGGGAGCCACGAGGCCTGGCCTTGCTGGGAGACTTGCTTGAGCGGCTCTTTGGGGCCTGCAGTGGCAGGACAGCTGGGTAAGTAGGCATTGGAAGGGAGGAGGGCTGGAAAGCACTTAGGGGAAGAACATGAGGTGGAGGAGGATAGGGTGAGTCGTGGCGGAGATGCAAAGGGTGATGGGGCGGAAAAATAAACTGGGGCCCCTCCAGACTTGCAAAGGTGAAATCCAGTCCCTGCCAAATCTCCGGGGAACGAGAGGAAGAGGTGAGTGTCAGAGGAAGTGGGAAACCAGGGACAGCATATTGTGGGAAATCACCCTCCCCCATTTCTTCAGGAATCATGGGGTGACTGAAAGGACCTTCAGCAAGGTATGGAGGGGAGGACATGACTGAGCTGAGAGGGCTAGTATCAGGCATGTAAAAAGGAGGTGGGGGATCATGATCCCCAGGGTGGCCTAGGTAGCCATAGAAAGCTCTGTGGTGGAGAGAACCTCGGATCTGCCCAGTGGCCTGGAGCCGACTGCTCTCCATGATGGTCATACCTTCGAAGGGCCTCTGGAAACGAGGGCTGTAGGCTGGAGGTTGCAGGTAGGATTCCTGACTGGAGATCGGAGAAATCTGGTGAGCCCGGAGTGGTGCCATAATTGGGGGCAGAGGCCTGGGATCGTCATTCTCTTCGTCTGACTGACGGAATTCAGGATAGAGGTCTGATTCTTCCACAAAGGGGAAGCCCTCAATTCGTCGGGGCTTAACAGACATTTCTGGGTCAGTGGGATCTATGACAAAGCGTCCATCTGGGCCTCGGCAGATGAGTTCAATTGGTGTTGTTGCTTCAGCTTCATGCTTAGAGATGCCGTATTTCTTGCTTGTTATTGCTCTTTTGGTCTTCTTGTATAAAGACAACTCCTCCCTCTTCCCCGGACTTTGGGGTGGTTTCCCACGCTGGTCATGACTATCTTCAGATGATTCTGACAGGGATGCCTTTGAACGAATGCTCTCTGGGCTCACCTTTCCTGACGATGACCTACAGAAAAGAATACAGAAGAAGTAAATCTTTAAATATTCATGAAGCCAGTACTCTGCGCAAAGCTTCAGTGAAGGTGCTGAAAACGGATCCAGCTACAATAAAACTAAAATGACAACACACCTTACACAAGAAGACGAGATATAAAAGCACAGGTTTAATCAATAACATCGATGACGGCTGCACTCCATTGAGAAGATTATGACTTCTACTTCAAAACACCTTTTTGAAGTCATGAGTGAACAAAGATATCCTGCAAAACATGTTGCCTGCTAATTTTCAATTTGTGTGCTGTTTGCAACATCTTCACAAGTTGATAGGGATATAACAACCCTCCACTGTCCTGAACATAAACATGGAGTGACCAATGGGAACTTGAGAAGAACTATGACTCCTTTAATACCAGTCTCAACTTTTCTCTTGATACTAATTGTTATGAATTTTGCCTGACAGCCGGGAATTTATGTGTATTTGCTTCTGCATCATCTCAACTTTTCATTCAACAGTCACAAAAAGACATTATGTGCTGCTATGCCTCACCGTGGACAGATACTTCGCTTAAACATTGAGGTTCAAGCGACTGTTTGCAGACGTTTGGTGACACAAGATCATTGTTTTATTTGTCAAGTAGTCAGGAAGGTGCACACAATGAGGGAAAACCACACACTAAATGGACCAGTGGCAATCTCTAACATCCATCCATCCATCCATCCATCCATTTTCCTCCGCTTATCCGGGGTCGGGTCGCGGTGGCAGCAGGCCAAGCAGGCTGACCCAGACTTCCCTCTCACCGGCAACATGTTCCAGCTCATTCTGGGGGATCCCGAGGCGTTCCCAGGCCAGCTGGAAGATGTAATCTCTCGAGCGCGTTCTGGGTCTTCCCCGGGGTCTCTTCCCAGTTGGACGTGCCTGGAAAACCTCCAGTGGGTGGCATCCAGGAGGCATCCTAATTAGATGCCCGAACCACCTCAGCTGACTCCTTTCGACGCGAAGGAGTAGCGGCTCTACTCCAAGCTCCCTCCTGATGACCGAGCTCCTTACCCTATCTCTAAGGCTGAGCCCGGCCACCCTATGGAGGAAACTCATTTCGGCCACTTGTAGCCGCGACCTTGTCCTTTTGGTCACGACCCAGAGTTCGTGACCATAGGTGAGGGTAGAAACGTAGACCGAGTGGTACATTCAGAGCTTTGCCTTCCGGCTCAGCTCCCTCTTCACCAAGACGGCCCGGTGCAGCGCCTGCTTTACTGATGCAGCCGCACCGATCCACCTGTTGATCTCCCGCTCCATCTTACCCTCACTCGTGAACAAGACCCCGAGATACTTGAACTCCGCTTGAGGTAGGCACTCCGTCCCCACCTGGAGGGAGCAATCCACCGGTTCCCTGGAGGTCATGATCCGAGGAGGCTAACAGGACCACGTCATCTGCAAACAGCAGAGAAGCGATCCCGAGACCCCCGAACCTGACGTTCAGGTTCTAACATACATTATATAAATTTTGGGCAATTCCATTAAAAAAAGGAAAATGAGAACAAGAAACTGGTTTGTTGGTACACACACAGTGCCTTTCACTCTAGCTATCTGAAGTGTATTTGGACAGTGATACCATTTCATTTGTTTTGGCTGTGTACTTTATTTGAAATTAAATAATGACGTAATAAAAAAGAACTGTTTTTCAGCTTTAAAGCTTTGGAATGGGTAGCTTCAAATCTAAAATATTCCATTAAAATATTAAATATCCATGGCTAAAAAAGCAACACAAAGTAAAAAAATATTTTGCCATTATAACAGAGAATTTAACAGTCAAACTGCTTCATTATGACTGTGCGAGTGTGGTTAGATTATTGACAGTGAACAAACAAAGCACCAACTGTCTGGAAGAATGTGACATCACATTTTTTGCATCCCCGCTCATTTCAAACTAGTGTGAAGAGCACAGAGAAAAAATAGAAATATCATATCATAGTGAAATAACCAGTGTTCAGACTTAGGAACCCATCACCAACACTCAGAGGCTGACAGAGAAAATGGTGTTTTAATCCTTTAAGGATGTTCACATTCATACAAAGACTTGCAGCCTTTTCATACCTTTTTGACAATGCTAAACATTTACAGGGATGCATAAGGATATAAACACTCTCAAATGAAAGTTGAAGATGAGCAATACTTTTCTTTCAACAATGCCTACAACATCTAGGTGTATTTCAGTGTGTGGCATACATGTTTCAATAATTATGTAAGCATTTCTACGACCCCTTGCTGTTTCAGAGCTGGGAAGAAAACCTCCTTTATGCCACGTGCACTACATGATGCTCACGGTGAATATGTCAGGATGGCTAGCATGTTAACTGCAGTACTGACTGGAGTCAAGCTTGGGAGTTACAGCTTGCTTGACCACTCCAGGGCCAAATAGTAAGAATCCAAGACAATGCCATAAGAGGAAACAAAGCTGGCCTTTGCACTAGATTCCAGCAACACTAGTTGCCATCAACAGCAATGTAACGCTCTGGTATGGCAGGCAGGTGTGACCGACAGGTGTGGGAGCAGAGGCTTTGACCCAAGACACCTGCAGAGGAGTGAGAATACAACCAACCATAGCTGGGCGTGACACTGGCTTTGTGTCACTACCAGGTCAAAGGTCATTCTAATGCAGTGGTGGGCCGTCAGGGCCTGCAAGGCCTTCTCTGCTGACCTAAACAGAATCACAAAGCTATATCTATTTTATAATTTAATAATTTTTCTTAAATACACTACATGTATTATAATTTATAAAAATATTTTTCCCATTATCTTATTTTCTCATTGCACAGCTACTGTCTTCCTCAGTTGCTCTGCTTCCAGTGCAGCTTGTTTTAAGTAGAGCTTTTATCCAATCAGATTTCACCTCTGTGTCTCTAGGTAAGAAGAGAGGCCCGAGGCCTACACTCTCAAGTGCATCCATTTGCAGTTTAAGTAAATGGGGACGATATTGTTGATTGTCATATTCTTCAACCAATCAGATCTTTAGTTTGACATGTTGGGCATATTCTTTGACGTGTCAGCGCCTGCGAGCCGGCCTATAATGACGTCAGCATTACGTGCAGCTCAGTGTCCACGTGCAGTTCTGCCTCGAGGTGCAGTGTGTGCTGTGATTGGTCAGTGGGCGAGCACGTGACTATCGTGAAACGAAACTTAACAGCAGAGGCTTAGTCGGGTAGTGAATCACATCACGTGATGCAGCTCAGCCAATCAAATATGGGCATTCTGACTCAGTGAGATGTACCACACACCATGACACAGGGGGCTGAGACGAGGAAAGACATTGCAGAGCAGTACGTACAATGTTCAAGTTGTGAAAGTAAAATCATAAGACGATCTCTTTGGGCCGCGACTTGTCATTAAGGAGTGATGGTGGGTCCCACAGCCAGACCAGCTGAGAACCACTGTCCTCCATGAGCGCAGAAAACATTATATTTTCCTGAATATAAGCTTCTGCATTTTCCAGATGCTCTAGTACTATTCAAACGTATTGTAAGTCTCGTACCGAACGTTACGTACATTTAATACGTACATAGTTACACCCTTAGAAACTGATAACTGTGGCGCCATCATGTGGTTATAAGGTGGTATTTCAGCTGCAGGACAACAGTGAAGGCCTAGGTATAAAATGCACGGCCCGCCACTGTTCTAATGAAAGTCAGCTGAGATAGCCCAATTGCTGCAACTGTCCTTTTTTTTCTGTGGGCGGCTTTGAGGGTGAGATTTCTGGGTGGCATCAAAGAATTCAAGTTGAGCGGTGACAGATGTACCTTGTATTTGTATTTGAGAATGACCAGTACACACCACACTTTAAAGGACACGATATGAAACTCTGTTCTCATTTGGCGAGACATTTTTTGTTACTGACTTTGTCTTCTTATAGGAAGGAGTAAATGAAAACAATGATTGTTTTTGAAGCCACAGTTACTTTATTTAGTGGAAGATAAAACATAATAGCCACTCCTCATATGAATCACTCAGACTTGTGCTTATAATATAAGAAGAGTCTTTATAAGGCAGCTGCCACTGAAAAAACTCTTCTGTGAAAAAGCAAATATGCTTTATTGAGCTACAGAGACAGATAATATTAAAATAGAGCTAGTTTTCATAAACTATGGTGATAATCTAAACCCATGTATATATTGTAACAGAAACACATACATCACAACAACTATGCTTGTCTTAATATGGGCTGCTCATACAATGTAACAATCATAACGGTTACTTTTCTGTTATGTCTGTTGATTTGACCATCATTCCCATTGGTTACAATAATCAGAAACTGTAACGTTGTTAAGTTGATGATGCTATTGCGTCACTGTTTCTCTAAGAAATACGGACTACAACCAAGACGAATAGTGGCCACAATGATGAGAAGCAGGCTATTTACTGTATGAGCAAAATCTTCCCTTCATGTACACGTAACAATAAGAAATACAGCTGATTATCTTCAAACTGGCTGCTTCACGACAAAAATAACATTAATTACTGTGTCATTACACAGCAACTGAATAAAGATTCAGTGATCACTACTGATGCTGTACAGAAAAAATAGGTCCTTCAAATCTACTCGATCCTCATTCAATCAGATAAAATAGCGAGTACAGACAAGGTTTTTCATAAGTTTACACAGAAGCTAAAAATGCAGATTAACAACTCAAACACTTGGCATTTATTTAACGCAACAAGGTAGATTAACAGGCAGAAACAAAAAGTGACTGTGACAGCATCTGGATGAGAAAGGAATAGTGGTGACGTGAATCAATTCAAAGTGTCAAAAAGAAAGTGTTCCAGGTCACTCGGAGGTGAAATGGGGATTCAAAGGAGTGAGAAAGGACCCATCGCACACACAGCTCAGACTGTAGGAACGGCTACAACGCATAGAGTGCTGTGAACAATGCAGAAAACAAGGATTATGTTAAAGGAATAGTTTTTAGACGTTTGATTCTCTCATATCTGTACGGTTACCATAAGGCTACAGCTGGTTAGCTTAGCTTAGCATAAAGACTACATTGGTGACTAAATCAGCCTACCAGCACCACTCTTTGCATTTCCCATAACGTCAAACTATTCCTTTAACAAATACAGCAAAGCACTGTGGTTGAACGCACATCTCAGGAATGATTTCATTGCTCTGGAAAGCCTCTCAATATTTATATATTATTTTCAGACAAAAGCAGATATATATATATATGCATGATGTCATTTACCAAAACTTTTTTCTTCAATTTCATTTCATGATCTGCCTCTCATTGATGGTTCAACGAACCATTACCATACAGAGAATGACCAGTTTACTGTATGTAGTCCACGAACAGGATCTCAGAGCAGGACAGCATTAGAGTTGATGAGACGTCAGTGCTGTTCCGATGTCTGTATATACGAAGCAAGAGCAAGGGGACGGTTACGTTAGCTTAGCATTAAGACAGGAAGCAGGGGGAAACAGCTAGCCTGGCTCACTGCATAGGCTAAAAGTACACTAATTAGCATGTTATACCTCATTCGTTTCCCTCTGCTTCCAGTCTTTATGCTAAGCTAAGCCAACCAACCCCTGGTCCCAGCTTCATATAGCGTACAGACATGAGAGATGTATCGATTCTGATTTAGCTTTAACCCCAAAGAGAAGAACGGGTTTTCCCAAAGTGTCAAACTATTCCTTCAGAGGGAGCCATATCATTTTAAAGTTCAAATATGTATTTTCGGTTTCTACTAAAACATGTTTGCATGCTTAAATGTTCATAAAACACATTATGTTTCTCATACAGTCTGTCTGAATATACCTTTATTCAACCGGTCTAAAAACACTTTAGCGACTGTCTCTTTAAACCCCCTCTCCCTAAAAAGCCCAGTCTGCTCTGATTGGTCAGTGTTTTTCTGCGCTTCTGAGAGAGTTTAGCAGCACCTCTACCAGCCACTGTACAGTTGTGACATCACAACCATACAGAAGTCCTGATGACTGGTTGAAAGGAACAATTTCTGAAAACGTGCAGTGTGCATTGCTCCCTGGATTGAAAGTTTTGATACGTTCAAAATATTGACAAAGCATCTTTTTAGCTTTTAAGCAGAAATGACATGAAATCTAACTTTTTACAATGTAGGACCTTTAAATAATCCAGATGTAAAGCTGTGAGATCCTCTTAGCCAATGACATACATTATAATGACCATTGGAAGTTTTGTAACTGGTATGGTGTCCAGAAGTCCAGAAAGATTACATGTCCCATGATCTACTGCTGTCCTGAATGGGGATGAGTGTTAAGTTAAGAGATATTAGTAAACTGATTTTGTCATCCTGTCTCCTTAAATCTTGTCCCGCATGCTTTTATATCCCTAATAATCAGTGCTGAACTGAGATTTTTTTTTTTTTTTTTTTACATCTTCTGTTGATGAAGTTCCTTCATCTTTTCATCAATGAAAGACCAAGACTGGTATTGTTGGCGACGTTGTGGGTACATTTGGCCAGACACATGCAGCCAGGCCAGGACTCTGAGGAGCCGGGGGGTTGAACCAAAGTGCAAAAGGGGGGTGTATACTGTGTGCAATAACGGGGGGACAGCGGTTGGCACACTCACTGAGGACTGGAGGGTCGGGGCTTGTACCTGCCTGCGTCCAGCCCCTCCCAGTAGGGTTCAATGCTGGGAATGAGGCTAAGTGGGCTCCTGTAGAGGTGGGGAGATCAGACAGTAAGAAGTGAGGAGAGTATGGAGGTTACGAGGAAGCGCGTCAATGAGAGGCATCTTTGAAACAGCAACAGAAAAAGAGAGGAAACAGGTTGATATTATTAAGTGGGTTGAAAAAAGGAGAGGAATGGGAAGAGGCATTATTAGTAAGTCGCAGAGAAGATCGGAGAGAAAGGCTGCCATGGAGCAACTAGAGGGAGATAAAGGCAGGGTTAGGTTTTGAGGCCCAAATCCTACATTCTCATAACCACAGCACTATTCCACTGATACTCAGTCTTCTCGAGGTGAATGCCATTTTTCCCCACAGACACGAGACGGTAGAAGAGGGGCGAGCAGGAAGAAATCAAGCGAATGTGTATTTCGTGGAATGAGACGTGTGACTGCTGATGACGGCTGCACCGCTGTGGTGCCGCTCTGTTGCTTGGTGTTGGGAAACATTGGCCTATGCATGTTGTCATACATCAAAACTTTGCAAAGCATCCACACAAGCACAGCAACCCCGTATTTGGACTGTACAGATCAGTCAAACAGTAAATATGTAAGTGTTAGGTTAATGTGTAGACATCTTAAATCTTTTTTCTGATTTTAAATGAGACAATCTGGATTAAAACTGGTGCTGTTTGTAATGTTATCAGACAATTATCAACTGTTTCCACTAATTGATCTGAGACTGTTTTTGTTTTTTCCTACCACTGGGAGTTGCCAGAGTCAGACATTGTTAAGGTCTAGACACGGGGGCTTTGAGAGGGTTTCTTTGTCATTCTAACACACACTTAAGATGCTTTGACACCTGTAGTCGGGTTAATCCGGTCCAGACCAAGGACAATAGTGATACCTTGTTGCATTTTAGTTCCTTTTTTTTGGGAGACTTTTTACAAACAAATCAAAAGGAGTAAACATTTATAGTTATAGCGACTGACAGGTCATCCTGTATCATCAGGACCCACGTGAGGGAATCTAACTCCTGTACTGTCAGAAGTTTATGCCGCACTTTAATGCTTCTGATGTGTGTATTTGTGTGCTTTGGTGTCACAGAGAGCTAATAAATAAATAACTGAGTATAAGCATTATTAGTATTATTAAACTGCAAATCGAGCACATGTTATGAATTATTACTATCAGGTAGAGACAGTAACATCTCAGAGCTTATTACTGAGGGATCACTGTTATATACTTTTTAATGGACTTCATGAACTAAGAGCAGTGAACTGACGTTCATACGTGTCACCATGTTTCGCAAATTATTTGCATAAATAGGTTAGGCTATATACATGGCAGATGGATTTATTAGTAGCTTAGCTTTTCAAATCATGCTACATCACAAATATGCTATCATAAAATCCTGTGGTTGGTGCGTTTGCTTTCACACCACAAACGCACCGCTCACGAGTCCACCTGGAAGTGGACCAGGACCCAACCTTTTCCGGTCGGTCTCGGTTCGGGTGTTTGGTCCGCACCAGCGTTCCGTTGACAGCTTTCACACTGGCCCAAATGGACCTTACTAACCGAGCAGATGGACCTGTGTTTGTTTTAACCGAACCAAACAGGTTAGGTGTGAAAGCACCCGAAAAGGCCGATAATACATTATATCATCTAATTGTCAACAAATTACACGATAAAAGCCAACTCGTGTGTCTGTCTCTCATTACATTCTGAATCCACAACCCTGTCTGTGGTGCTCAGACTCAAGCCCACTGGTTCCTCTTGAAGACGTCAATTCTACATACTGTCTTTAAAAGGATGAATAAACAACAAACGTCACTACAACAGGAGTAAATAGTACATTTTCAGCCATGGACCAGGTGAGCTACTGAGTAGTTAGGGCAGCAGGTGCATGTGTTACGGAGTCAAAATAAACTACAGTGTGAAGGAACATGTCACCCAGTGCAACAGTGTTTGTCTGGGATGTGTTTGTGGACAACAATAGATCTCTATGGGACAGAGGACGAAGATGTATCAGACTTTGAGACACATTTGAGACACACATTGAGACATTTTCACTTGTCTCATACAGGTGTAACATCATGATGGATACTTTCCTTTTATTAGGTGTGCCAGTGCCAGGGCTCCGGCCTGTGCACGCCAGCACACTGGCATGTCTCACTAGAGCCCTGGTTAATGTTATAAGTCACACGTGTGCTCTTCCTGTTATGATATAACAAAATGTCAGCTGTGAAAAGAGTCAATGGAGGGACCTGAGGCGCCCTCTATGATGGTGGGTTGGATGGATTTCAGGGTCAACATGGACAGAATTAATGTCGGATGATTTGTTCTTCTTCTATAAACACAAGGAGCATGCAGGATCGACATCACTGACGCAATAATGTGAAGTTGTTCTTTCGGTATCGACGGGATACGTTGATGTGTATGATCCTAACTGGTGTGTTGTGTCATCATGGGGTTTGCAGTAGATGCAGTACAGCTCTGTGCAGTGTAGCAGTGAAGCAGTGCTGTGAGTCATGTTGGGGTTACTTACGGTGTTTCCATGCTTTTTCTGCAGTGGGTTATGGAGAGTGGGGGGTCTGGAGAGAAGACAGAAAGAGGCCATTAAAGATCAGTTTTATGTGTATGTTTTTAGTAAGTTTGTATGATAATTACTGCAGCGTTTTCCGTCTCTCGTTTCAGAACTACTAACAGAAGCAGTGTAAGAGACGAAGCGGATGAACTGCTTTCACATTCATGGCAGAATTAAATGTTTTAAGGAGGACTCAAAGCCCCTGCACTTCATATTTATACTGAGGGCTTTTTTGGTATTGATGATAAACAACACTGATCCGAGACATTTACATATGAGGTTTATAGAAACTTCATTCCCCCAAAGACGACATCAGTGTTGCTGCAGCTGAGCCTGGAGCAGGTTTGATACAGAGTGGAAAGAAAATAGAAAAATGCAAATGAGGCTATAACAAAAAACCATCAAAAATAATAACTGACTATAGCCATGGCTGCTTTCTGAAGTGTCATTAAGCTTATTGTTGCTTACATTCTAAATCAAACTATTAAATGGATGTTTGCTGTTTGAACTGGAAATATGTAAATATAAAAAGCTCATTCTAAGGTAATGAAAACACAACAATTCTTCTTTTCAGGTATTTATACACTTAGGACAACATAGTTCACTAGAAAATTCCTAAGGAAATTTTGACAGTGTGGCTTCTACTGCCTGAAGAAATCGCAATATATACACACGCCAACATTACCGGTAGTGTCATTCAGGTTCAATTGAGATAGCACTATTCTTTTTTCTGCATTTTAGATTGATACTCTTGGATTGAATCTTGTATTTGTGGGGCTTTTATTTTGAAAGGGTGGGACTGGGTGTGAGAGAGAGAGAGAGAGAGAGAGAGAGAGAGAGAGAGAGAGAGAG
>NW_022280089.1:311529-335107 GCF_004355925.1 Anarrhichthys ocellatus | reverse complement strand
GAGAGAGAGAGAGAGAGAGAGAGAGAGAGAGAGAGAGAGAGAGAGCGAGAGCCTGCGTGCGTGTGTGTAACTGGTTGCCATGGCGAGGACGCACCTGGAGTCTGAGTGCCAAAATATGGATACCGTGAGAGAGATAAGACTCTGGCAAACGCGCTGATGTGTTTTTTATGTTTGTGGTGTTGAAAATGTGAGCTCCAGAGCAATAGACAGAACTGGTACCGTCTGCTTTCTTTGAGAAATGAGTGGTCAGATTTAACATGGAGTCTAATGGAGCAGTCGGTTGGAGTTCATGTCGCTCTGCGGCTCTTTGAGCCAAATGTGTAAGTCCGTTGGATTCCATAGACACTTTACTGCGACCAGCACAACATTTCCAAGCTTTTTGGCCAAAATGGTGTATTAAGAGTAAAAATTGTGGGAGCTGGAGCAATTTGTTTGGAAAAATCACAGAATATTTTCCTGCTCTGCTCCACTCTGACGGTTATGCTCTCACTCTAGCTCTTAACGAGCCGTGCAATACACACCCATTATAAAATCTGAAACAGACCCAAAATTTTTCTGAAACTTAATCTGTGACTTCATGAAAACTGTGCTAGCTATCAAAATGTCCCTTTGGCTCAATAAAGTGCAGGGTTTTGTCTACGTTTTAAACTTTAAATCATGTTTCTATGTTAAGGTACGGCTAGTCAATATGGGCCCAAAGTTAAGTGTTTTTTTTAGCTCTCTTCACGCCAGATTCAAGTGAATGGGGCAATTTTGCCAACAGCGGCGTGAACAATACATCAAAACATGCGGCCTGATCGGGAATAGCGCGGAAACTATTTTTCGGAGAGATTTCGTTTTCCCGAAAATCCCGGAAAACCCCGAAAAACGGAGCAAAATTTCTCCATTCACTTGAATGGGGTTGCGGCGTGAAGAGAGCTAAAAAAACACTTAACTTTGGGCCCATATTGACTAGCCGTACATTAACGTAGAAACATGATTCAAAGTTTAAAACGTAGACAAAACGCTGCACTTTATTGAGCCAAAGGGACATTTTGATAGCTAGCACAGTTTTCATGAAGTCACAGATTAAGTTTCAGGAAAATTTTGGGTCTGTTTCAGATTTTATAATGGGTGTGTATTGCACGGCTCGTTAAGAGCTAGAGTGAGAGCATAACCGTCAGAGTGGAGCAGAGCAGGAAAATATTCTGTGATTTTTCCAAACAAATTGCTCCAGCTCCCACAATGTTTACTCTTTATACACCATTTTTGGCCAAAAAGCTTGCAAATGTTGTGCTGTCGCACACAGATGTCTGTGGAATCCAACGGACTTACACATTTGGCTCAAAGAGCCGCAGAGCGACATGAACTCCAACCAACTGCTCCATTAGACTCCATGTTAAATCTGACCACTCATTTCTCAAAGAAAGCAGACGGTACCAGTTTTGCATATTGCGCTGGAGCTCACATTTTTGACCACAAACATAAAAAACACATCTCCGCGTTTGCCAGAGTCTTATCTCTCTCACGGTATCCATATTTTATTGATTAGTCTCATGGTTTTGGTATGAAGGGCATATGTTTGACAGGTAGTTTTGTTGAAAATCACTCGTTACTCTCTCTCTTAATTAGCCTCTAACACACAGGTGCTCCAATCACCAACATGCACCCAAGCACACAGGTGTTTATATGAGCTCATTAGTGATGTTGATAAACACACAGAGGCACTGAGACACACACACACACACACACACACTCCTCTCCCTCTATCTCTCTGTCTGTCTCTCTCTCTCTGTGTGTGTCTCTCTCTCATACAGTCATTCAGGTCTTGGAGACTTTTAGAGGACTCCTGTCTGCCTGTCTCACTCACTCACTCACTCACTCACTCAGTCCATCTAACGGTCTGTCTGCCTGTCTCACTCACTCACTCAGTCCATCTAACGGTCTGTCTGCCTGTCTCTCTCTCCCACCCACTCAGTCCATCTAACGGTCTGTCTGCCTGTCTCTCTCTCCCACCCACTCAGTCCATCTAACGGTCTGTCTGCCTGTCTCACTCACTCTGTCTCTCTCTCCTCTCTGTCTATTTTTCTGTCTGTCTCTCTCTCTCCCTCTCTGTCGCTCTCTATCATACAGTCATTTAGGTCTTAGATATTTTTAGAGGACTTTTCCCCTCTCACCCCCCCCCTCCCCCCATTTCAAATTAAAAGCCCCACAGAATGAATTCTAACTGGAATGCTTGTGATGAAGCCTCTCATTTTAGTGTCAAACATTATGATTCTGTCTCCTCTCCCCCTCTCTCACCCACCCAGTCCCACCCTTTCAAAATAAAAGCCCCACAAATACAAGATTCAATCCAAGAGTATGAATCTAAAATGCAGAAAAGAGAGTAGCGCTATCTCAATTGAACCTGAACGACACTACCGGTAACATTGGCGTGTATATATATTGCGATTTCTTCGGGCAGTAGAAGCCACACTGTCAAAATTTCTTTAGGAATTTTCTAGTTATTATTATTAAGCCCGCAGGATTACAGTCAGTGTGCTTTGGCACAGGCAGTTTTACTGCCTTTGTGCTACAAAGCCACACTGAATATATATTGCATTTCTGCCAATAGATCCTCCTGAATTCTACACACTGTTCCTTTAATGTATTCTGTACAATATGAAATAATCTTCTCATCTCGTGCCATATTTTATAAGTTCCCAAAACATTGACTTAGTGATATTGGAGACAGCTATTAATGACCGTGACTTCCTCCCTCACCTCTTTTCCTCTTAAGCTTCCTCCTGCGCTGCTTGTTGACGAAGCAGGCCGCCATCGTACTGAACAGGACAGCTGCTGCCAGGAAACAGATGGTGGCCACGATGCCAGCCACCACAGGCCGCGCCAGTCCACGTTCCTCCACCATCTCCGGAGGAGGGAAGAAGTCTGTGGGGTGAGGAGGGAAGAGGGAAGAGTCAGGGACGCTGAGCTGGTGGAAGTCACAGTGTAGCATCAAAATGAAAAGGATGTCAAAATAAAGGACGTGACAGTTTGCAGTTGGGACATGGTGTGTGGGCAGAGACGTGGTCTACCTGGAGGTAGAAGGGAAATGGACAGTTGAATGGAGGAGCGAGCAAAGAGAGTAAAAGAAACAAATGATAAACTTTAAGTTAACTCACTAGACTTCTGATATGGCACTGCTCAAGATTAATGCTAAAGTCAACATTCATATCCAGGCTCTGAAAGCGGGGCTGATATTTACGGTGAGATTACCACGCAGAAATAAGAGCACGCTGTCCTTTGCGAGAACACACTGTGCTCTGATTAAGCAGCTATTTAATTATATGAGAAACTGAATCAGAATTTTCTGACTTTAATTTGGGGGGGGGGGGGGGGTAAAGGAAAGAGACACCTCGTGCAAAATACTTTTTCAGTTCCTGCAGAGGAGCCTTTGAAGTGAAAGGAAAAGCCGTTTCCAATGAGATTGAAGTATGCAGGAGCTGACCTTTACTGCATATTGTAATGTGTTACATGCCATGATGACTAAGCAGAATGTAAACTGTTTTCCCCTTGCAGTGTATAAAGCTGTGGAGGCTACATGTGCACTGCATTATCTTTGGATTGTGTTCTGCTTGGAATAATGCTTTGTGTCAGATCACATTAATTACCAAGTTTAAAATTCTTAAATGCTTTAAATTCTACTATTCTGCAGGAAAAAAATCCAGAATCTATGAATATTCTAACACGTTTCACTGCTGGACACAAGATGTCTCTTACTTCACTGAAAGGTCCATTCTCAACAGTGCTGGCAAGTAACTAAGTACATTTAATCAAGTCCTGTATTTGTAGTTACTTTGCAGATTCATATCAGTGAATACAATATATAATAAATGAATACATTATGTTGTACTATTATTGGTTAAGAGTTTATTGATTGGAGGGGGAAAGTCACAAGCTACGCAGCAGTGTGTAAAGCAACTAAAGTGATGAACACATGAATGCATCACCTACAGTATGATCTCATTTATTTATTCTCAAATGGGCCATTCTGTATAATAATGAGCAGGTGTAGTTTTGGCACATAATGTTTTGATTTTAAATGTACATTTACTTCACTGAAATGTTGAATGAATGATTTCAGCTGTAACACAACGTTCTCACACTCTGCTGTTGCTTTTATTTATTTGTTATGACACGGCCATACATGACAAATGAACATGAAGGCTGGCTTGCACTTGTTAATAATAATGAACAGAATAAAGCTATTATTACTGGTTTGTTTTAATGCTGCGTCAACGTAAACTGAAGGGAAATAGGATGTAATGAATGTACAGAATATCATAAATCAACCATAGCCATAATAATCCTAATAATTCAGAGAAGCTGATACCTGGCTATTATTATCCACATACTGTCTGTGGGAAAGGAGACAGTGGATGGGATGCTTACAGACGTAAGTCTCTTACATTGGTTTCCTTCACTGAGTAATAGCTTGTCAACCTGGACATGAACTTTGAATTATGATTCAAACTTAAAGTGATCATGGTGTCACTGAGAGATGTTCTTGAATATTTATGACATAAACCATCTCAGTGTGTAGAACCATTTAGATCAATTTATTCAAAGTGCTGCAGCTTAAGATTTCCCAAACAAGCTGTAGCATATTTATAACAGGGATGCTTATTTATTGAATATTAATCAGATGACGATTTTGGCTTTCCCAAATTAACAGAACACGATCAACTGCGATATTGCCGTTCAAAATGCGTGCTCCGCTTCTAGAAATCTTCGCTGCATATCAAATCGAGCGCTTCCTAAACCAACAGCCAGCAGCGCAACATGAAAGTGTACATGACAGTTTAGCTAAAATGTGGAAGTGCAATAAAAATGTTTTGTGCCCTAAAATCAATGAATAATCGAGATCTCAATATTGATAAGAAATAATTGCATTTATCATTTTGGCAATAATCCTGCAGCCTTACATTCTAGAGCTGTCTTTCTTCTCAGTTCAACACGGCAGAGTTGTGCACTATCAATATTCTTACGGTAATGAAAACCCAGCCAGAGCAACTTTAAGTCCCGCTGTAGAGCAACCAACTCCTCACTTATTAATGCTGGAGCTGTTTTAGTGGCCGACATGCTAATGAATCGCTCAGTGACGACCAGCGGGGATTATGTGTCAAGCTTTGTTTTAGTGGTTCATGTGCTGCAGTGAAGCATGATACAGCAAAATGCAAAGTGTTGCACCGTTCATGAAATAACTACTGATCAGCTAGAGAACACCTTTCACCTTCAGTAAGAGAGGGTGCATCCACATCATGTATGGAGTATGATGCTGATTGACGATATGCACAGGAAAAAAAGCAGTCAAATTACTACTTTTAAGCCTTTGATCACCACTGAGCGTAGCTCTACACATGTACCAGTAGGGGGCAGCAGAGTGCATCCAGAGATCCGTGAGCATATCCAGTCTATAAACGCTACCAACAGCTGCTCTTCCCAAATGATGTGTACCCAGTGACCTCTGCAGGGGAGTGACATCACATTTTGACGGGTTTCGTTTCAGACTTTAAGCGTTGCGACCAAGAAAAGTCTGGCTTTGATGAATCTTTTCTTTTCAGCACAAAGCCGCCTGATTCAATCCATGGGAGACAGGCAGAGCGATGATGTCATACTTTTCAGGAAGGTACAAAAGAAGTGTGCATGTAAAGAGAGCTTACATTTAATAGTGCTGAGTGGGCAAAATGTAAAGTTGGGAGCTGCTGCGTGTGCAATACATCTGCAGCCTCTCCTCGGCTCAACTCATTAAGATCACCCCAGGTTACAGATGCAGCTTGCCGCCAGAGGTTGTTGGTTTGAGTCCCGTTTGAGCACTGAAAAGCTCCTCTGAACTTCTCGGGGCTGAGAGTCAAGTGTGTGCACTGTGTGGGCTCACCTGTGCTGGACACTCCTACTATGTTGCTGGGCTCGCTCATGGTGTTGTCCATGACGGCCATGACGCGGAACTCGTACCACGCCTCCTAGGAGCAGGAGAGCAGAGAGAGAGAGCTACGTTCAGAAGGTCAAACTCGTGTCTGGTGTCTGTCGGGCTGCATGATTCTGTTTGTGTCTCCAGAGACCAGCCAGCTGAGTCACAGAGCCTTTGTGGATATGAATAGTTACCTTTCAGTGTTCAACAGATTCCAAAACCCATCATTGTTCCTGCAGTTTATAAATAGCACAATGGAAACTAGAAGTCATGCATTCAGATTAAGATTTTTTTTTTTTTTTATTAAAGGGGCACTCCGCTAATTTTACAAACTCTTATGACTTCTTAAGCAAAACAAAATCACACTCCTGATGTCATAATGATGTCGTCAGGGTGATCTTGGATCGACATTTTTACTTTGCAAGGCTTGTGTTATTCCCATAGTTGTGAAACATAATATAATTTTTACGGTGCATTATAATCACTGTTATAATCCATTATAATGTGATTATAGGTTACTCTCAGTCATCATTGTTTGCTCTAAGGGAAAAAAAGAACATCTAAGATGTCAGTGAGCAATAATGAAGTATCATGATACTTATAACTTCTTAAATAATGCTTTATAATGTGCTATCTATGAGTGCTTATAACACATTATGTTTATAATGCATTATAGACGTGGGCGTCATAAAAAATGTTTTCAAAAAGAAAAAATATGTTAATGCCAAATTAAGAGAAGTTTGGATGATAAAGTTTACTGATTTTATTCAGACAGCAGAATGATGTAAACCGTAATAAACAGAAGCTTCATGTTAAAATCAATATCATATCATGAGGTTGTGCTGTGATCAGACCAATATTCATAAGGAGGAGCAAGTACTAAGAATCTCAATAACGTGGATATCATAATGGATCGATAACGTGGCTGAAGATGGATAAATCACCTGTGACTCAGTCATGATGAAAAGACATTAAACCTCCATTTCATTTCCTCGGTGGCTGCCTGTGCTCTCCACAGAGCAGGGTCAGCTGTGGAGCTGGCAGAGATTCAGTTCTTGCTCAAAGACACCTCAGCAGGGGTGCAACACCTGCTTTGCTGTACTGTTGACGTAACGCCCACAAACCAACGGATAAACATGCCGTGGACTAAGCTGTCAGCTCAACTGTTTCCTGCACAGTCAGGAAGAAGATTGAGGATGTGGGGAAGCGGGTCCTACCAAACAGAGCAGTCCCCTCCCTGGTCAATTCACCTCACAGTAAAAAATGTGCAGCAAAAAGAGTTATGCAAGCGAGGTGCATTGTGTGTGTGTGTGTGTGTGTGGTGAGAGAGCTGGAGAGAGGTGTGTGTGGGTGTTTGCTGTGCAGTGGAAGGATCTGCATGGAGCTGACAGCGGCAGTTAGATTGAAGAAAAGAAGCTCAAACGTGTCACGGCAGGAGAATTAGCCGACACGCGCGAAGATGTGGAATGCTTAAAAATAAGTATTGTGTCAGTAAAATTCACCGTCCTCTTCATACGGACTATTACATTGTATCGAAACTTCACGTTTCGGTTGCTAGTCTGTCTTCTCGCTCAGTAGAAGCTAGTGGCAGACCTGCAGAGGTAAAAGCACACGTGTGCATTCTGGACGTTCGACATAACATATAATAACCAGAAATGGCACAAATTAAAACCCACAGAGGTGGTCAGAAAGTGTGCACACCTGCATTGTTACTATGACAACCAAGGTGGATGTGGCAGAATCTGATCTGGGTAATCTAGAGCAGTATTTCAAAAAACAAATCTTTGCCTCAAGTCTGAACATAGCAGCCTCAGTGTTGGGATTTGTTCAGGTAAGCTATTAAATAAAGTTTTTTTCTGCGCTGTGAAACGGAGCAGAAAAAGGTAGAAGGGGGCTAGGCTGTGGAAGCCTCTGGTGGGTGATGGGGAACTGGATTCTTAAAGCTGGTGTCTTAAAGCTGCATTCTTTCTAATGGCCAACAGGGGGCGACTCCTCCAGTTGCAAAAAGACGTCTGATTGTATCAAACACTATGAAAACATCCCCCTATATGCCATATACATATATATATATGTATATGTGCAAATTTGAATGGCATATTTAACCCTCCACTACGTCCCAGACACTTCTTTAGCGTGGAACTGGTCAGATGCAGGTTTTCTATAACACTGTGTGTGAGGTCTACAGTTCGGGTCCTGTCTTTTACCTGGATCAGGTCTCGGGCGAGCAAGTCCGTCTCCCCAGCAGGAATGCTGTCGTCCAAGACCTCCCATCGCTCCCCGAGGCGAAACTCCATGACGTAATGCTGGATAGGTGCTGTATGATTGGCAGGCGGGATCCAGGTGAGCAGGACTCCCTGCTGCGTGCGATTGGCTGTGAGGCACCGTGGTGGGGTAAGCAGCACCAATGGTTCAGGGGTACTTATAGGAAATACTGGAAGAGCACATACGGGTTGGGAATGTGTGTGTGAGTCACTCAGTTATATATTCAGTGAGCAGTTCCACCAGTGAATCAGCCCCCCTTTACATTTTGACACTGTTTCAGAGCATTACTTCACATGACTTCCTCAGGTCCTCATTTACTAATTCAGGTGGTCAACAGTTGATGGTATCCAACATTGAGCTACTCGTTTTTTTCTTTTGCCTCAGTAACAATAACAGTGTCAATAGATGTGTTGTTGCATGTGACTTGAAAATGTTTTTTTTAAAGGAGAGAACAAGCAGCCCCCGGCTGAATGCTTTGTCGTCTTCGACATAGAAGGTGATGCAGCCTGAATGGTTACCCCAATGTTCAGCATGTCACTTATCTTTAAGTAATAATCTGTGACAGCTTCATTTATACTTAATAAATGTCCCTTTCATCGCTGCCAGGAGAAATGGTGCTGTAGAATGAATGATTCAACCACAGCCTAGTTTAGGCTTTGTCTTTGTGGTTCTGATAATCTGGTTTTTCCTGTAAAAAGAAGTCTTAAATGCACAGAAAATATGTGAATTTAAGTTATATGTTGTATTTCTGTACACTTATATATGTTTGAACTGTTGATTTCAGATTAAGACATCTTGGCTGTTATCTGGTTAAGAGATTCTTTCTCTGCACTCTGGTGTTTGCACTTTTTAGACAGAGATGATTTGTTGGAAGAAGAAACACCTCTTTGTTGTTTTTGATGATCAAAAAAACAAGGAGTGTGCTGTGTCTTTTTGCTGTTTCAGGGTTCGACTCAACTTTTAAAAGTAGCAACCAGGCATCAGTGTTTGGTTGCCGAAACTGAAAATATGGCTGCCGTTTTTAGTCACCTTATATTTTGAGTGATTACTATGCAGTTATACGTCAGCTTAATAATAATAATGTGACGCGTGTACATGTCATATGTATGTATACGTCCGTCCAGCTCAAAGATGCCGGGATAGTTCACCTCCCAACGATTTCACAAATGTTGTTTTTTGTTCAGGTTCATCTGATTCTTTGTCAGCTGAATCAATTTGCACATACGTAAATAATTGGTTGCCAATAGCAACCAGGTAACTGTTACTGTCGAGCTCTGTGTTTGTATAAGACCATCACATCGGACATCACCTTCATTTCAGACAGGCAGTGAGCAAGTCGCTCAGCAGTTGTGGTGTAAATGGCCAAACAATAATTATAATGTCACTTTATTGGGTGATGTCCAGTAATCCACCAGTAATATCTTAATAATATGATTTGAACTGCTCAATTTTTGTATTACTTACATGTTTTTAGCCTTTTCTCGGACTGACTGGCTTAAACAACATCCTCATTTTTCTATTGTTTTTGTGATGTTTGGTACAGTCACATCCTGTTCTATCAACAAATATAGGCCTGCAGTTTAATACATAGAAAACAGTTGCAATTTATATCCCAACATTGGTCAGAAAAATTGCATCTTTATACTTTTTTAATAATTTAGCCTAACAATATTACTTTTCATTAGGGCCAGAAAATAATATGTTCATTAATGAATTATCACTATTATTGTTTATGACTGAATGGAAGCTCATAAAACATCAGCACGATCCTCTCCAGCTGAGACGTGAAACACGACCAGCACTCACACGGAGAGGGTGTTGTTTGGATTTCCCCGAGCGGAGGCGTGAAACATTTATTTGTCAGACCTCATTTACAGCAGAGAACTCTCTCAAACCGTTGCTCTACACACTGGAGCGCTAACCTTTTCTGGAATGATATCCAGGAATGTCTCTTGAGCTGGCTTACTTTTCTATTAATACATTAACCAGAGCACTTTCCATAGTTCTTTCAACATTGTTCCTACTTCTTTAGAGACAAATTCTTCATTTGAAAATGTTAGAATACAAATGAGAATAGATCTTTACGATCCTTGGTGATCTAGGAAATTTTAATTTTTCACAAAAAGATAAGAAATGTTTAGTCTCAAGTAAGTAAGTAGACTTTCTGCTCATTCGACGTGCCTAACTTGCCAAAGCCATTTCATTATAGGATCCCTTTTGTCACAGTGGAGCAGCAGTGAGTACACTCACCTGGTGTGTTCACAGTGACAACCTCGCTGAAAGGGCCTGTGCCAAGCTTGTTTTGGGCTAAGATGCTGAATTGGTATGTTGTCTCTGGCTCCAAGCCGGGCACCACCATCCAGTCGTGGCCTCCAGGCACGGGTATGGAAAGCCAGTCGTGTGGACCTAAACGCTCCCTCTTCAGCCTGGACAGGAGTCAGGATGAGAGGAGGTGAGCGGAGACATTTTGAGAGATCACTTTTCTCAGCACCATTATCATCACACAGTTTTGCTCGTCACGATGTAACATAATGTGACGTCATTTCTGCAACAGTTCTAGTTCCATCATTGATCCAACATCATATATTTTTGTTCACTTCATTCACAACGTGACTTCCACTTGATGGTAATAAAGCCCATGCTGCGCTCAGCTTTGCGGGTTTGCCCATGCCATACATTCAGCTGCACCTCATCACCAGATAAAGCATTAAACTTACACATGCAACACTCATACTCTAAACACCTAGTGCTATAGTAAAGCACTTCCTTTATACTGTATGTATCACCTAGTGAGATAGTGTTTTCACCAACATAGCTAATGTAGCACTGTGAAGTGCACACAGTTCAATATATGAATTAAAAGGGACATATCATAAAAAAACACACTTTTTCAGGTCTTGTGCACGTGTGTGAAATAAGACAACTCTCTAAAAGAGACAGACGCTAAAACGGAGCGTTTCAGTCAGATTGAATTCAGGTATATTCAGACAGACACTATGAGCCAAATGTTGTGTTTTTTGAAGATTAAAGAATGTAATAATGTTCTAGCAGAAATATCACAGCACTGTGATGAACCTGAAAATGAGCATGAGATGTCCCCTTCAAAGCATCAATAAAAGGGGAGGATTTTTCTGCCCCAGAGTTCCTTAATATGACGTATCTGGTAAAGTTTTGTTCCCTCCTTGATACTTTATTTGGCTGGAAGATTTTAAAACAGGATGTGGAAAACTACTCATCATCCCTAGCATGAACATGATGCTGAAGTTAAAATGCACTTCTTTAACCGATGGCAGGGTTTCAGGGGGAAGAACCACCTGAGAAATGTCACTGAGATGGATGCAGCCCAAAGCTGCTCCACTCGCATCACTCACTGATGTTTGCTGTCAGTCTGAATATTATTAATTAAAGCTGCTGTCTGCTTTTCTCTATATTTGTGCTGCTCTGCGGTTCCCTCGCTGTTTTAATAAAGCATGACGGGAGTTGGGTTTTTTATAGTTGATGCTGTGGTTCAGGACATCCCAATTTAAAAAAGGACACTATTCCCTGCATGTTGGTGTCCTGCATCGTGTTTGGGAAGCTTAAGGAGGAGACTTGCACGAACACTTCAGAGGGCTGAGCTGTTTAGTCAATGCTATATCTCTCTAGCAGAGATATAGCATTAGCAGATAGTGACAGAGAAGACACTGAGAATGCATCTAACTCCTGAGTTCCAGAACCAACTAACCATTTTTACAAAGTCTGCAGCACATATTACTGGCAGCAGTTACTGCTATCACAATTACATATAATAAATATACATTAACTTCATACCAATTACCGCATTCGTCAACGCTCTTGTCGAGGAGTTTGTTAGTATAAAATCAACCTGCGCATCCCACTGAAAATGCATACAAGTCGGCAGCAATGAAAAATCCCATGGACCTTTAAATGAGCATTCTAGACTTACTTTGTTTTATTGATTAGAACGACATCAGGTTTGTGTCCATTCTCCTTTCTTTTGCAGTGGTGGAATGTAAGTACATTTACTCAAGCACTGTTACTTACTGTCATTGCTGAAATCTCAAGTCAATAAGTAAATGCAACATTTAAACCCAGGCCCTTTCCCCCAGTCAAGCAGCAGAGAAGCAGCAGCAGCGGCAGCAGCAGCAGCAGCAGCACAGAGAATTTTGGGTCATGTTCAGTTTAGTTGCAACCAACAAATTTCAAGATCAGAGCTGAAAGACTCACTCACACATCTGGATCCCCCGTGTATTTCCATCTCTACGTTCTCACAACTGTTCTGAACACAACCCTGGAAAAAGACGTTTTCAGAAACAACAGAGGAAGTACCGGAAGAAGAAAAAGCAGGAAGCAAAGCATGCTGGGATGACTCACACATGGCCATACCAGACTGAGAATGTCTGCTGGAAGCCTCCGTCGTAGCCCACCTCCCAGGACACATTGGCCCAGGTAGAGGGCGCCGCCACGTGGATGCTGGTGGGGGCGTGGGGGCTTGTGCCTGCAGGGAGGGAGAGAGCGGCGAGAGAGGTGTTGTTAAAAGGCCACATTAGTCACTGAGTAGCCTCGCTGTTAGACACTACATTCATTTGGAATGTCAAATGGTTCACTGTGAGCTGGACCAGGTAATGTGTTTTCAAGCAGCCAGCCAATGTAACATCCAACTGTGAGAAAGAAACATTTTTGGTTTCGCATGAATAATGTAATCTTGAGTCCAAAATGACTTTTTTTGTACTTGTGACATGTCAAACGTAGATAATGTGAGTAACGGTGCTTTGACTGATTTCTCCAGGAAGAATTCCCGATATGCATTTTTGCTAATTTCCGATCCCATTGTTTAGGTCCTGTACTGGAGCCAAAGCAACAGGAAACCAATCAGGAGCCAGTTCAATACACTCATTGTTTTGCTCTGATTTGACTGGCTCTCGTCCACACAGCACATTAATGGTCAGCAAGGGACAGAGATGGACAACAGGACAGGCAAGGTCAATGACTGCCACACACATTCAAATATTTTAGGAATCCAGCATTTCAAAACAAATTTGGGGGCAAAATCATTTTACTCCCAGAGAGTGTGCAGTGTGTCTTGTGGTTGAGAGGATGATGCATTCAACTACATAGTATCAATGCTATCTACACAGACAAGCATCTGAACAACACTGCTAATTCATTGGTTGATGCAATTTGCTGTTTGTCTGTTACTTGTTTCTTTTGTGTTGAATTTCTTATGTTGTTTTTAGTTTTTAGTTTTTAAATCTGTTATATGTTCTTTTATGCAAAACTTTGTTGCTTGGCCAGGACTCAATCGGAAAACAAAAGGTTAAATGAAACTAAATAATAAGTCTGTTCCAAACAGCTTTAGTCAAGGAGACATAAAGTATCCACCTCGGAGCAGCTTCTGGTGAACACAATCAATAAACTCCTCCTCACCTTCACCCGCAGACCTGAATGCTTTGCATGCAACCACTGCGGCTGCACCAGTGTATGTGTAGTACCTGCTAGGATTATCACACCGTTCATTGTGACAGTTAAAGCCCCCCAGCAGAGCATACAGACACCTGTTAAAGGATTCGTTGGGGAAATGTGCTTATTCACTTTCTTTTTAAGAGTAAAATGAGAATATTAGTAGAACGCATATATTAGTGGATTAAATATGAAGCTGGAGCCAGGAGTCCATTAGCTTAGCTATAAATGAACGCCAAGTGGGTTGGTAGGCCCATCAGTCTTGGGGCTCGTAGTACTTTTAGGTTTACACGGGAGGAAGACGAGCTTGGGCCTTAGGGCCGGCAACCAGCTGTGACGTCAAGAGAAGTCCTGAGGGAAAGATAGCCGTATCTGCTCAAGTGTATTAATCCAATGTCATCTGTTTGGACTTGTCTAAGGTGTGCAGTGAAACTTGTCTGGGTAAACGGTCAGAGCAGAATCGTGGGAGAAAGGAGGGGGGAGACCAAGACTGGGGAGGCAGGATAAAGTATAAAGTATAAAGTAATGTACATTTCTATTGTGCGATTAGTTGACTCCGGACAGCTCGGTTTACTTGTATACTTTGTGATGCAAATAAATCTGTGTGAACTGAAGAAAATCCAATCTCTCTTGTGTTCTGTGGGTGTTCGTTACTGAGTTCCTCATAGTGAGATCCTGTGGTGTCTCACCACGAGTCAGATAGAGAACAGTTACTGAGCTAGCCGTTAGGTATTGAGTTTTACCACAAGTCATAAAGTCAAAGAAGCTGAGCATCATCAACGGGGAAAAACCCCCACAACACCTCTAATGACATATTCAGGCCACAAGCCATGTCCCGTGCAAAGTGATATTATTTTACCATCACCACTCATAGCAGGCGATTCAGAAACAAGGGCTACGGGTGTAGAAATTAAACTTTAGCCTTGTTCTAATACTTTCTCTATAACCCCGCCTCCTGTGTCAGAGCACTCTTGAGTGGGCTCTTCAGAGGAGGAAGAGTCAAGGAGTTGACAGGATGAGTCTTCCAGATTCAACTCAATAGATCTCTCAAGAGGACGGTCAGCATGAGCCAAGAGGGACCCTCAAAGCCAACTCACTTGTGTGCTGATGTGAACTGTATCAAATGTTCGCAAAACACCTCTCCCAAAATAGCAATTGTCCAATCATAGCTTAGCGACCGTAACTACTCACAGCAGGCCTGTCAACAGAGCGTTATGTTCCCCAAACATATTGGTTAATCTTCATCCTAAAAGCCTTGGCTCTTGTAAATGAAACATGTTTGCCTTCGTATGCAAGCTAAGTATACTATATAGGTTCTGAAGAAATATATGTAGGTTTCTACCCGTAAACGTATGTTTGTGTGAATTTGTGTCCATGTCGGGGTACCTATGACTTGGACGTGCGTGCTGGCAGTGATGCTTGTGGCAACGTTGGTGGCGACACACTCCCACTCCCCGTGGTCCTCCTTTGTGAGTGACTTGAACTGTAGGCTGCCTCGGGGCAGAACATTGTGCTTGCTTTTGCTGGGCTTCCCTACCTGCAGTCCGACCCAGCCAAAGAAACACAGAGTCAGCCAAGGGGAGAAAGAGAGGGACGGAGAGAGAACACACACTTCTACATGCACATACAGCAGGGATAGTTTGAGATATCTATCTGCAATTTTACATATACAACAACATTGATTTCAATATCTAACTTAAGTATCAAATTACACAGAATGGTGGATTTCACAAGTGGGAGGTAAAAACAATAGCTAATCATACTGTAGTCAGTGAGCGAGATTAAACATGCCTCATAATCAAGCTGAGAGAATCTAATAATTTCGCTTGATTGCATATTTTATAGACGTCATTAAAATGTGATTAAAAATGCTACAATGACATACAGTAGTTTGAGTAATTAAAATCAGGCAATTTACTACAGGCACAGGTTTCAGACGGGAAGACTTCTCAATGGAGAACCCTTGTTTACAAGTCTTGTTTACATGTAGGCAGGTGCGGTGTAGAGTGCGCAGGGTGTCTTACCTTCCTCCATGTGATGTTGGGAAAGGGGTCTCCCTCCGCCTCACAGGGGATGACCAATTCTCTCCCAGCCTCCTGCCTGTACTCCCCTCCAGGAACCACTGAGAATTTGGGAGGGTCCTACTCGGGGGGAGCAGCCAAAACAGGTGAGTAAAAAACGGGTGAGTTGTGATGCCTCCTGGATGCATTTAAATGCACTGGCTATGGGACTGTGGGCGTACCTTTAGCACCAGGGGAGCGGGAGGGGACCATCCCATGGAACCCAGGGCGTTGTAAGGCATGCAGGTATAGGTGCCGAGAGAGTCCTCCGTCACCTCTGCCACACGGATGCTCCCATCGTCCATTTGGCTCCAACCAGGGTACTGTGGATGCAGAAGTCATGGACCATGTGTAAGGAAGGGTCATGTTTTGTTAAAGGCCGATGATAAGTCAAATAAGAGACTGAGGAGCACACTGAAACCAAAAGGGTTTGAAGTGAAAAATGGAATCCCTTGGAGCTTCCACTGAAGAAATGCCGCACTTGTTTGAGGCGGGGTAAAGTGAGCGGAACCCCATGCTGCACCGGCTCACCCTATCGATTCGGAGAGGGAGGCCATCTTTCTTCCACTTAACCAAAGTTACGGGGGGATTGGCATCTACGGGACAGCGGATGAAGCCGGGCAGACTGATGGCCACGTAGATGACGGATGGCATGTTTACAACACGGGCAGGATCTGGTGAAAAACAAGAGAAAAAAAACACCTCTTTTGAAAAGAGGGAAACCCGGTGCTGCTGATTGTAAGAGCTACGTAGAGAAGATTGGGAAATCAATGTTAATATGGAGCACAGCTGGGCTGAGAGCAACATTTGTACGTGTTTACAGAGAATATTTTGTTAAACATTGAACACCCATTACACACACAGCTTTGTGTACATGATGACACATAGAATACATTTTACAGGATCAAATCCCACTACAACCTGCTCTCATGTATGTGTGCTACACTGACTTCTACCCCCATCCCTCTACTTCCTGGACAAAACAGGGAAAAAGTTGTTTAATAAGACATGTAAGTTTAGTAAGTTTTTAGTGATACAGGAAAAAAGTTGTATTAAGAATATGGTATTAATGGCAGCCAGATGGAATGGAAATGAATGAGTGAATCCACAACAGTTAGTAGCCTATTCTGACGGCCTTCACTCAGGTGATTCTCTTTGCAGCCTTCTGAAAGCAGCAGGTATCTGTTCCTCATCCACAAGATTAAACAGCAACTTTTTATATTCCCAGACTGCATGTAAAACAGTCAAATCAAATTAAACCTTAAAAAATTATTTCAGAAATAAGAAAAATTATAAAACATGCACTCAGCTAGACCCCATTTTTAATTATACTTTCATTTTATCTCCAGTACGCTGGTATTTAACTGCAGATGGTTATTGTATGGGTCATTGGTATAACAAATACAAATTGCACAGTTAGTAGGATTCAATAGAAATAGAGTCATCATCTGAATTATTATTGTTCATACATTACAGTCTGCAAACAAGTGGTAGACCTAAAAAAAAACTGTTAAAATTGAGAATGTAAAAAAAAATATCTTAATTTTAAAGTTGGTAATCCTGAGAAATGAGTACATGGGCAGAATGCGATCAGGTAGACAGGTGGCCCGTCCAGTTATTATATTATATTATTATAAAATAAATCGACTAAGTTATTACAGTCCTGGGACAGAAACAGATACCAGATTTTTTTTCTCCTTTTTTTGTCAAAGCATTTGATTCATTCATTGCTCTCAGGATGTGAGGAGAATTTCAACAAAGATATCTGAAATGCTTTTGAAGAAGATCACCAACCTTGCCTTTAAGTAACCAAATGACAATGGCATAAGATACTGTAGAAACTTAAACTTAAATTCTCTAAAGTTTCAGTTATAGACAGTTTAATAAAAATCACATTACATCTCACCTGACCAGCCTCCCCTCAATCAGTCCCATCGTATCAGCGCTTAAGCGTTTGAGTTTTATTACTTTATCTGCTCGACATTAGTGGCCATCCTTTCATGTCTCCCCCTCTGTACTTTAAGTCTGAAATAATTGGGATTCTATATGGTCGAGCTAAATACCCTTTGGGCGAAGACGGGCACACGCAAGAAAAAAAAAAGGGAGACCATCTGGCTGAAGGAAAGGGGCTAAGAGGAGGAAAGGGGGAGGGGGGGGGCTTCTCCTTTCTAAATCCTAGATTCTGAAGAGGGGAGAGAACAGCGTGGTTCCCAAATGAGGTCAAGGAGGAGAGCTTCAAAGTAGGCAGTGGGTGATAAGGAGGAGAAATGGTGTGAGTGAGAGGAGGAGGAGGAGGAGGAGGAGGAGAAGTGGTGAGCGCTATCGGCGGAGCGATAGAGGAGTGGACGAGCAAGGCTGAGCACCAGCGTGGGAAAGAGGACAGGTGAGAGAGAGAGAGAGAGAGAAATGTGACTGGATGACGTAAGGTGGAGAGGAGCCGGCGGAGGAGAGAGGAGGATGAGGCGGCGTGACTGTGAACGCGATGAAGCCGGCGGAAAAAAAGGCATTCATCCTGCATTATAAAAAGGAGAGTAGATGAGGGAGTGAGCGAGTGACTGTGTGACATGATGAGATGGAGGGATTGAAACACGGCGACGGATCGATTGACCGCACTGTTGCCAGAACAACTTTGCTCTACAGCTGCTGTCCTCTGAAGTCCTAACCACCGCCGGCCCCCACGCCAGCGCTCGGCCACAAAGATGCCCAGAGGAGCACCGCCACCGGCACCACAGACAAGAATATCAGCCAAGTTTCTAAATATAGCCCTCAGACGGCGCTATCGCTCACGACACGCCGGTTTCCCTACTGCAGGATGCTTTGGGGGAAGTTATTCACTGGCGAGAAAGATGGAGACTGTGGGAGAGAAAGATTTAAACAGGAGTGGTGGGGGGGGCATAAAACAAATGGGGGAAGAGCGAATGTTGAGGATTGAGAGGAAGGGATAAAGAGAGAACAAAAGGAAAAAAGATGAGAGTAAGAGGAGAGAATGGGACGGAGAGCGCAGTCTGCAGGCTGACGGAGAAAAGTCCCTGGTCTTACAGCAATGATGTAATCCCCCCTCACTTCCCCCTCCCTCTCACTACTGGTGTTGCCCGCCTCTGTTCGTCACACTCACACACACCCTCACACACACTTGTCATGATCTAATGTACAGCCATCAAAGAAGGCAGGAGAGCGATGGAATGCAAAATGTCTGTTGCCTTGACTACTGCTGCTGGCCGGTCACCGGTCGACGAGGCCAAACAATCTCAACACTCGTCCTGCCTCCGCCTGGCCGCAGATGCTTTTCCAAAGTGACAGATTCACCGCAATCCAGGAGCTCCCAGTGACGGATAGACTGAGAGGGTGTTGTACAGGAGGAGGGAACAAGGAGGCGGCAACCCATGATGAAGACACAGGGTGGGGTGGGGTAGAGATGTGTCGGTGTGCATGTGAATACATATGCATAAATGAGTATAAATGAGACATGAAGAGAGTAAGGACGGGGAGGCAGAGGAGAGAGAGTAGGAGGGAGAGGCAGGACGCAAGCAGGAAAAAATAGAAGAGTTGATTTGAGAGAGCAAATGGGTGTTTGGACGGGATTGGCTGAGAGGTGGAGCAGAGTTCGCCTGGAGACTGGTGGAGTGTCCAAATCCATTCCACAGGGCAGAGGACGCTTTTTTTTTTGGACATGCAGCCTTACAGCAGAATTGGTCATTTGACACTCCTACTGCTGGCCAGAAACTTACAATTATGGACAAGCCTTTGCCTAAAACTGGTCATCAAACATCATACTCTTGAGCTATATTCTGAAACTCTAAAGTTTCCATGACACCACTAGCAGAGCGCTATTTGATTCTGCATCGTTACAGTAGCCAATATTGCTGAATCTGAATATTTTAAATGTACAGTAGCTTCCAGCTCAACATGGAAAACGCCCTGCCGATGATATAGAGGAAGAAGAAGTTTTAGAAGTGAGGCTCTACATGTACGAGCTGAGTGCTGCTGGTGAAGGAGAGACGCAGGCTCATCCCCGCATCCCAATGGGAGCCTTGTGTCTGTATTAAAAGCTTTGAAATCGGATGCAAAATTAGTTGACACCAGTTCTTGTGATGTCGCGAGATCACGCGAGAATCGCTTGATCATATATCACACGAAGATCCAGCTTTAAGTAATGTGTTTGTGTCCGGTGGGCTGGAGCACGGACGGAGAGGTTAGCGTCGATGTTGCGACAGATTCAGAGCTGGAGAGTATTTCTTCATTGAAAGAAGAGTAAAGAACAACACTGCAGGCTTTTCTTCATCGGAAAGATAATCTTGCTCTTCTCACGACTGGCTCCGATAAGAGTTTGATTGACAGATCGTTCATCCAATCACCTGCCACGTATTTTTTGAAAGTTCCCGGCAGTTTCTAATGGCGACTTCTCAGATGGTTCTGTGTAACAAACCGTCTGGCAGGGTCAGGTTAGAGAGTCATCAACATGTTTCATTATTCATAAAAG
This sequence comes from Anarrhichthys ocellatus, assembly GCF_004355925.1. Lineage (NCBI taxonomy): Eukaryota > Metazoa > Chordata > Actinopteri > Perciformes > Anarhichadidae > Anarrhichthys > Anarrhichthys ocellatus. Next base: position 314,916 of record NW_022280089.1, on the reverse strand, counting down.
ACTAAGTCTAAAATACCATCAGGAACACCTAGTAAACTACATTACTGTTGGGCCAGTTACTGACAAACTTTCAAGCTATTTTGTGGAAATAGTCATGATGGATGTAGAAAGTGTAAAACAACAGATGAAGAAGTCTTAAATGCTTCGTGTATCCTACTTTCTTCAACAGGAGCCTTGTGATGCTGCAACACAGTTATTATTGGACCTGTCTACACTTATTGTGAAGTCTAACTTTTTTATGTTTGATGCCAGGTTTTCTAAACGAGTCCAGTGGCCAGGCATGGGAGGCAGGCTGCACGACGTCGTGCTAACGATGCCCTGGGAACAATTATACCTATAATAATAATCAAGAGAAGTCTCAATGCCAATCCACACAGAGAGCGATTAAGAGTAGCGAGGAGTCAGCTGGCAGTCAATAGCAAACAATAAAAAATGTTCCAAAATATGATGCAGTTTGCTGTAGCAGAATACGAGATAAGCCGTGGACAGACACAGAGGTGCACAGTCAGTCACCCACAATGGGACAAAAAGGTTGAATATACACGTCTATCTATTCTAAATAATTACGCAGATTATTTTTTCAAAAGATAGCACATTTAAACCTTCCTCGTCACTTAAAGGTGCAATTCCAAAATTCAGAGCATATCTACAATTTAGGGATTGCCTCCTCACGGCTCTGAACTGAACCGGCGGTTAGCAGCTAACGGTGTACTATCTGACGGGATGGCGTTATCAGCGGTAGACGCCGTATGAGCGCAGAGCAGAATGGTGGTGATTAGGTAGGACATGCACACTGGCCCGGGGCAGTTATGTCAAAAAAGCGTGACTTCATTCTCTGCTTAGTTAAACATCACTCCACTATATCTTTACATATAAACCCAGTTACTTGATTAATGCTCTGGATTTCAAAACTAGCACCGTTAATATTTATAAATAAAGCAAACTCATGTAAAAGTCCATCTACGTTTGAACTCAACACATCCATCCAAGAACTACACTTCTACTTGTTCTCATAGAAATGCTGTTAATGGAGAACAAATAGAATCCAGTGTGTATTCGTTTACCTGTACCTGGGCGGCTGAACCAAGTTCGTCCAGTTGTGTTGTTGCATTGTGCACAAGCGCCCCATTTACAGCTTCCATCGCCGCGATAACAATTTATAAAGATTTGTGTTTTAGGGGTAAATATTTCCAACGTGTCCCTTACATTACGATTCAACAAAGTTTTTTGTCTTGCAAAAATTTGCCATCTCTAGTAATGAGCAAAACTGGTTTAGTTTTTTTCTTTTAATGTCCAATATTATCAAATGTAGCAATCCACACTCACTCTGAGGAATCAGAGGTATGGGAATCAAAGGAACCCTGTGTTCTCCCCCCCCCGGAGTGCATATTGGAGCATCATCTCCACAGGAAGTTGTTTAAATCACACAAATCTGTTCCACTGTAGGCATACATTTATTCTCCGCTGTAAGGGGCGGGGTGAAGTTTATTAGCCATGAAATAAAACAAAGCAGTATACTCCTCGTGGTGCCCACTTGAAAGCTATTTTAATCCAGAAAATGTCTGCTATCAGTCAGCCTGGTGAAGTCAGTTTGGCCTGCCGCCGTCCTTTCAGCTGCTGACGGACAGACGTATGACGACACAGCTTCAAAGTGTATCAACAACACAAAATACGTTTTGACAATAACAGATATATTGACCTGTCAATAAAAGTATTATCCTAAAAATATTGAGCAGAGCTGCATTTTATGTTCATTGTAGCCACTTCTAAATCTACATGCATTTCAAATAAGTATACAAATATTATTGTTTGTATTGATAAAATAGTTGAGAATAGAACATAACATTAATTGAGTGATTGTAAACGGTCCGCCCATAGGGTTCTACTGAATACACATTTCTATGTTTTCTGTTTGACTGTGTTCTCTGTGTGCTGTGTATTCATGACTATTGACTTACTGCCTGTTTACTGAGTGTTTATGAGTCTGATGAAGCACTATGTGAAATCCTCAGTCACTTTCTTTTCCACAGTGTATTTGCTTAAAGTCCCTGATGTAGTATTTCCCTAACCAGCTTTAAGAGTGACGGAATGCTTTATGAAGCCACAAACTTGTAGTTGGAATCCTTTAGCTTGTTTCACATCACACAAATCTATATCTGGCTTTCTCTCCGTCCTTTTCTTGCTTGTTCGAAGTGGGCCGGGGCTCAGTTGGAAATAAGGTGATGTCTCGTGCTCGTCGTCAATAGTTGACGTCAGTGCTGAAAAATCAATTCCCTAAATAAAATAGTTTTGTTTAAGAATTTATGATGTAGCCTACAGTTTGTCAAAATAAAATGAACTTCAATGAAATGGTCAATTCGATTTTTTCATGGGAAAATTAATCGTTTCAAATTCTGTAAAATAGTTGATAGAAGAATCAATAGAAAATACGTGGCAGCCCTAGTGATGTCACAATCTTCCTCTCACCAATCGGCATTTAGCAACATTTTAATAAGAATAATCCGATGACAGTTGGTTTGGTCAGTGTCAATCAAATGTGATCAAACGTGTGTCAACCGCTTAATAAATAACATCTAAAGATGTGTTTAGATTGTTGCCTATTTGTTTTTTTACATTCAATGTTGATGATTTGAAGCCAGGTCTCCATGTTCTTGCAGTGGACATGCTCTGCCATGTTCCTTTCCAGTGAACCTCCAGCATGATTAGCCCTTGGATTGTAATAGTACAGAGTTGAGGTGGCCGTGGCTTTGACCCAAATACACAGAAAGGACAAAGAGAAGACGGAGGGACCCTTGCAATGAATCAGGACACACTCCAGAGATCAGCACAAAGACACTCACATTGCACTGTTAGGTAGGCAGAGGCAGTCGGTGGTTGGCCCAGGCTGTTGCTGGGAGCACAGGTGTATTTGCCATCATCCTCCGGCTTGACTTGGGCAATGATGAGGGAACCGTCAATGAGAATACTGACTCTGCGCTTTAGGTCACTGTGAGAAAGAATAGAAATGTTTAGGTTGGGATCAAAGTGTATTTGAGCTGACATCATTTCATCTTGAAGAATTCAGTGTGGAGAAGAAAAAAACAAAGCCAGGTATTTAGCAAACATAGGTTGTATTACAAAATAAGATGCGTATGCACAAACTGTAAAACATATTTGTTGAGAATAATTATGGACAGATGCGAGGGTCCTGGGACAGAGGATGTTTGTGTACAGATTGTCCCTCTGAGGCATTTGGTTTTATTAATTTTGAGCTATACAAAATAAAATGAAATGAATCTGAACCTGTGGGACCAGGCAGACATCTTTCACCAAGATCATCATATTGTTGTCACTGGGCACTCCACTGAAACACCACAGTAGCCTCTATTGTACTATATATATATATAT